>NC_048539.1:3888436-4188436 GCF_902806685.2 Maniola hyperantus
CCTGTCCATACGAAGTAATATATAAGTCAATGGATGCAAACTGCCATTATAATCACTTAATTATCGTACATTGCCTTTAGAATCTTGTAATAATTGATAGTCTAGCGAGCACGGACTCCTGCAATAGGGATCGCATTCTAAGTTATTTTCCGTTGAAACTTTATTATCCCGGTTGCGTTTGTTTTTTATCATGTCTGGTCCTGCGCATGGCTGCCATTTCACTTGATGGTTAATGATGAGACAGCACAAGTTGGATCCACAGAATTTAGTGTAGTTGAAGAAGTGGTAAAAAAGCTTGAGTTTGTCACCGTGCTGATGTCTAGTGAAACCTCGTCGTTGTCGTCAATCAATAGACGTCCGGCTGTTCGATTGCGGTAGAATGACAGCTACAATGTCACGATCACAATCACCTCTGATTACGGCTACATTACTGCAGCAAGAATACTATAAATTCAGCCAATCACAACATTCAAACATACAAAAATATATGATAAGTAATTAGTTATCGTCGTCTGCCTCGTCTTGGCAAACAATTCACGCACATTTCACGCACTGTCTAAGCAACACCTTGTGCTATGGCCAAATAAGCCGATGCGCAAGCGACTTAATAGGCACGACTTCATGCCGTCGTTGCGTGGTTGCATCTTGCACCTCTGACCCAGGTCGATTTAAATTTATCGGTCATCGATCTTTGAAAGTCCGAATTTGGTCACTCACCGTCTTTCTTGTCGTCACCGATTTCCACGTTCCAAACATAGGTACCTATAGTACACGACAGGTCGGGATAGCAATCGGGGTATGAGGCGGAGTGTTCAAGACATTCGCCTGCAATAATAGTGCGAGCAATAGCGCAAGAACTTTATTGGCTATTTTTCTACAACAGGACATTTCTCTTCATATTATTGTTGGTTTGGTGTGACGTGTCCCGGAATTGTCTCCAGTTTTTAATTAATTAAATAAGTGTTTAAGTTCAGTTCCTGTATTTTACTGACCTCTAACACCCATTAAATACATTGGTCCTTCGAGCCGGATTGTACCAGAAATTCCAGGTCATGTGTAGTGGTCAATTGGTCATAGGTTATGGATTTGACAATGTGTAAATTTTAGTCAAAGTTAATCTTAAAAAACTGTTAAATTGTGATAGTATGTGCCTAGATTAAATATATTTTAACATTTAACGTTTAGTAGCATGTTAATAATCAAATAGATATAGATTTCACATTGTAACATTGTCTAATTTTACAAACCTAACTTTGAGATTTTTACAAACTTTGACATTAAACTATTGTATCAATAATTGTTGTTTTAGGTATCTACTGTGTAAAAATATAAATTGTTTATATAGTTATTACATTATTATTGTATCAAATTCCAGGTTTTGCACTCGTCTCCCAAGAATGGCCGAAATTAATGAGTTAACGAAAAAACGGAGCAGTTATAAAGGTCGGATTACAATTTTTTCTGGTTATTTGAAGTCATTGGAGAATAGCACCGTGTCACCATCTGCAAAGGATATCAGTGAGTTGGAATTACGCATAAACAAGTTAGATTTATTGTACTCTCAATACGATGAAACTCAAACTCGGTTAGAGTGTATCTCGGATAATGTTGACCTGCAGTTGGCAGAACGTGAAGAGTTTGAATGTAGATATTACAAGGCCTTAAGCCACGGACAGGAGATGCTAGCAAATTATAAAAAGTCACAAGTGCCACTTCCTAGCGATGATGGTTCACGCTGTAGTAGACTGAACCCTGTCAAGTTGCCTACCATCCAACTTCCTAAGTTTAGTGGTGCATATAACAATTGGCTGGAGTTTAGAGATACTTTTACCAGTCTAATTCATAATAATGACGACATAGATGACGTCAATAAATTCCATTATTTAAGAACATCATTGGAGGGGTCTGCCGCTGTGGTAATATCATCCATCGAGTTTTCGTCTAGCAACTATAATGTAGCATGGAAACTCATGTGTGATCGGTTTGATAATAAACGTTTGTTAATACAAAACCATGTTGCTGCTTTATTTAATATCGAACCGGTCACACGGGAATCTGCTTCTAATTTAAAGCACATTCTCGACCAATTTAATAAAAATCTCCGTGCTTTAGAGATCTTAGGTGAACCGATTAAGGAATGGAGCACCCTTCTCATTTACATTATCACTCATAAGTTGGACAGTACAACTTATCGTGAATGGGAGGAGTATAAAGGCCGCTTAGACAGCAAAAAACGCATAGAGCTACAGGACTTCCTCGATTTCGTTAGGATGCGTACTAATATACTTGATACAATAGAATTTTCGCGTCAGACACCCCACAACAACTCAAATAATAAACAGTCAAAACTAAAGGCTATGGTGACCACACAAACTAATAATAATTTAAGTTCAAAGGACTTTTGTCCCAAATGCAGCGCCGTGCATAAATTAAGTACCTGCCCTCAATTTTTAGCGTTGAGTAATGAAGAGCGCCTGCAGTTATTACCTACCTTTAAGGTATGTTTTAATTGTTTTTCTAAATCCCATTTTTCAAATAATTGTAAAAAAAATGGGTGTAAAATTTGTAAAAGAAAACACTCAGTTTTAGTCCATGTTACAGATAAGCAGAAGCCAGTTGTGCATAGCGAGAGCCCTGAAAGTGTCAGCGCGACTCCCTCCACCACAAATCCAAATAACTTAGCGTTATCAGCGAGCGTGTCGTCCGCGAGTCTTGAAGTAAACAGTCGCCGCGGGGACGTTATATTATCAACTGCGCTAGTTAAGTTATATGATTCAAATAATCGCGAACATATCGGACGCGCTGTTTTGGATTCTGGTAGCACTTCCAGCCTACTGTCAGAAAAAATGTTTCGTCAGTTAAATCTGCCTTATAATCATATCGATCAATCTGTACTGGGTATTAATAATGCGTCTACGCATATTAATAAAATGTGTCGCTTGCGTTTGAAGTCATTAAATGATACATTTATGACTAATTTAAATTGTTTTGTTTTGCCGTCGTTAACAGACAACGTGCCATGTCGCTCACTCGACATTTCAAACCTCAATATACCTACTGACGTTTGTTTAGCGGATCCTCATTTTCACACACCGGCGTCAGTGGATTTAATATTAGGTGCTGATATTTTTTGGGACATTGTAGGATCGCAAAGAATTAATTTAGGTAATAATAAGCCTACCCTTTGCGAGACTAGGTTAGGGTGGATAATTTCTGGCCCGATGAATAACAGATTTTCCACATCACATCTGCCTAACCATATACAATGTAATTACGTTAACACTTACCCTACCACTGATATACTAAATCAAGATATTCAAAGTCAACTCGCACGTTTTTGGAATTTAGAAGAAGTAAATATTTCCAGTTCATCTAGTTATTCACCGGAACAGAAATTATGTGAGGAGCATTTTATTGAAAATACTACTCGCTTAGAGGACGGTCGTTTTTGCGTGAGAATCCCATTAAAGGAAAATCCTAGTGTTTTAGGCGATTCTTTACATCGAGCCAAACAGTGTTTCTTGTCTTTAGAACGCAGGCTTCTTAAACAACCAAAACTCTATGAAATGTACCGCGAGTTTATGTCCGAATATCAGTCTTTAGGTCACATGTCAGAATGTGAACTTAATTCGGATAGTAATGCACATTTTATCCCACATCATGGCGTGTTGCGTGAGAACAGTGTGACTACTAAATTAAGGGCCGTGTTCAATGCAAGTTCCTCTACCACTAGCACTAATATTAGTCTAAACAGTATTCAGATGGTAGGTCCGACAGTGCAAGACGATTTGTTGTCCATTCTTCTGAGGTTTAGGCAACACAAGTACGTTATTTTAGCCGACGTGGAGAAAATGTATCGGCAGATACTTGTGCATCCTGATGATAGGTATTTACAGCGTATAATATGGCGTGACAACCCTAATCAACCACTTAAGGCATTTGAATTAAATACCGTAACGTATGGTACAGCAAGTGCACCTTTCCTTGCTACCAGATGCCTTAAGCAGCTAGGACTTGAATGTAAGGACAATCAGATCGCTGAAATCATTCTTCACGATTTTTACGTTGACGATCTGTTGAGTGGCGGGGATGATTTAAACGTAGTGCGTAACATTCGTAGTGAAGTAACGGCTACCCTCGCCTCTGCTCGCTTGCCACTGAGAAAGTGGAAGTCTAATGAGCCTCAGTTAGTTTCAGAGTCCACTGAGTCCACGCATGATTTAAATGTAGGGGGTAACGAGCCAAGCAAAACTTTAGGTTTAGGATGGCAACCTGAATCTGATGATTTGCATTTTCCGATCGGTACTTCGATCACAGTAAAGGGAAGCTCAAAACGTGATGTGCTTTCTGTAATTTCACAGATATTCGATCCATTAGGTCTGGTCTCTCCGGTCGTTATTAAATTAAAAATTATATTGCAAAGCTTATGGTTACAAAACTTATCGTGGGATGACCCATTGACGCCGGAGATTCAAGAAGCTTGGTGGGAAGTAATTAAAAATCTGCATGTTTTGACAAATCTACAAGTACCACGTCGCGTATTAATAGATTTGTTCGTGCGAGTAGAGATTCATGCATTTTCCGATGCGTCGGAAAGGGCTTACGGGGCGTGTCTCTACGTCCGTAGCATTGATAGTAGTGGCAGAATCTTAGTGCGGTTATTACTTGCTAAGAGTAGGGTGGCACCCATTAAAGCCACAACTATCCCTAGGCTTGAGCTTTGTGGAGCTCAGGTTGCAGCGAAGCTGTATGAAAAAGTTACTATCTCACTTAGAGTTAATGCAGCGTGTACTGTTTTTTGGACCGACTCCACTATTGTATTAGGTTGGCTTAAGATGTTGCCGAGTAAGCTACATACATTTGTTCGCAATCGCGTTGGCGATATTTTAGAAAAGACCGGTGATTGCGCATGGCGACACGTTCCTACTAAGCAAAACCCAGCGGATTATGTGTCACGTGGAGTCAGTGTTGACACTATTCAGTCTCTCGATATGTGGTGGTCAGGGCCAAGTTTTTTGAAGGAACCTAACAGTAATTGGCCTTCTTCGTCAGTACATTCCGATTCGCTACCTGAAACGCGTACTGAGTTGTCGTGGTTAGTTAAAACGGAAAATTCATCTGAATTTATTAATTTTGACCGTTTTTCAAATTTTAGCAGGCTTAGGCGTGCAATTGCGTATATGCTACGTTTTGTTGAAGCATGTAAAGGACGACGTGCTACAACCAATTTTCTCACTGAAACTGAATTAAATAATTCATTAAACGTCATTATTCGCACGTCTCAGAAAGAATCCTTTGCCGAGTATGATATTTTATTGCATAAGAAAAACTTGCCTGCGAAGAGTGCTTTATTAAAATTTAACGTGTTTCTAGATGAGAATAATTTAATGCGGGTTGGCGGTCGTATCAGCAACTCAGAATTTTCGTATGATAAAAAACATCCTTTAATTTTACAGTCCACTCATCGATTCACTCAACTATTATTTAAATACGAACATACGAAACTCATGCACGCTGGGCCGCAATTATTGTTGGCTTCAATCAGAGAAGTTTACTGGCCAATCGGTGGCCGTAATTTGGCAAAGGCTACTTATCGTCGTTGCATTCGATGCACACGAATGAAAGGAAGTGTTGTCGCTCCTATTATGGGTGATTTGCCGCGGCGGCGACTTACTCCAGGTGGTTCCCCTTTTGAAACCATTGGCGTTGACTATGCGGGTCCTATATCTTCCGCAAGTCGTCAAGGACGTGGTTGTCGTATTGTGAAAGTGTACATCGCCATTTTTATATGTTTCACTACCAAGGCTATTCATTTGGAATTGGTAGGTGACTTGACAAGTAATAGCTACATTCTAGCTCTACGTAGACTTGTGGCTCGTCGCGGAAAACCACGCCATCTATATTCTGACAACGGAACTTCATTTGTTGGAGCGTACAATGATCTAACCAAGTTTTTGCAACAAAATTCTGACTCACTGTCCAATGAGCTTTCAAATGAAGGAATTAATTTTCACTTTATTCCGGCGTATTCTCCTCATTTCGGCGGTGTTTGGGAGGCGGGGGTAAAATCCACCAAATTTCATTTATTGCGAGTGCTAGGCAACAGTCATTTAACTTACGAAGAATTGTATACGACTTTAACACAAATTGAGGCAATTTTAAATTCGCGACCACTTACTCCTTTATCTTCGCATCCAGACGACTTGACCCCACTGACCCCTGGCCATTTTTTAATTGGGCGTCCGCTCACAGCTATTCCGACTGAAGATTACCAAGGACGCAAAGCGGACACACATGTGACCAGATACAAAAGAGTTGAGCAACTCCGGCAGCATTTCTGGGCGCGATGGAGCAAGGAGTACGTTTCTGAACTCCAGAAACGTACTAAATGGCAGACACCATACCATACATTGGAACTCAACTCGTTGGTCCTTCTAAAGGAGGATAATCTACCTCCCTTAAAGTGGAAACTGGGAAGAATTGTGGCTCTTTTTCCTGGCCCCGATCAAGTTGCACGAGTGGCTGACGTAAAAACTGCAAGCGGAACTGTGAGAAGATCGTTTTCCCGCATTTGCCCGTTACCAATTTGTGAAGTCAATCAAGGTGGTTGAAGGTGCAGCCTTCAACGCCCGGGGGCATGTTCAAGACATTCGCCTGCAATAATAGTGCGAGCAATAGCGCAAGAACTTTATTGGCTATTTTTCTACAACAGGACATTTCTCTTCATATTATTGTTGGTTTGGTGTGACGTGTCCCGGAATTGTCTCCAGTTTTTAATTAATTAAATAAGTGTTTAAGTTCAGTTCCTGTATTTTACTGACCTCTAACACCCATTAAATACACGGAGGCGGTATAGGTATACCTATAGGTACCTATGATAATATAATAGGTAGTTACCTATTTTTAAAAATGCTCTTGCACAATGCGTTTGTAGTCCATTTGTATTTTTCTACATTGTTGTTTTCAGTTTGACTTCTACCATTCTAGTAAAACCGTAAAATTACTTTCAGCGAGTGCATATTTTCTATGCGCATAATGAAAAAATTCACGCTCGTGTCACTCGCTCTTATTGCTATTGGCAGATGATTAAGTACTTATGATAATAAATATTAAGTATTTTATGATGTGAGAAAATGTTAAATTTAAAATTGTCCCGTTGCGCGATACCCTTCAGATATACGGAACCCTAAGAAACACCGCGCGTAACACGAGCGAAGTATCTAATAGTTTGCGACAGGTTGAGATTGCAATCGCCCGATTGCCTGTTCGACCTGTCGCACACTATAATATCTAATACCACCTAATAACTAACTATTCGTAAAGTCGGGTGAAGGTCAAATATCCCTACCGTACCGTACTGATCTGAATTCAGATTCTGAAGGCATCTGGCCAGTCGGGTGAAGGTTAAAAAACCGGCCAAGTGCGAGTCAGGCTCGCGCAATGAGGGCTCCGTACAACAGTCGTATTTTTTCGACATTTTGCAGGATAATTCAAAAATTAGGATACATAAAAATAAATAAAAATCTGTTTTAGAATGCACAGATGAAGACCTTTCATATGATACCCCATTTGAATTATCTTACTTAGAAAATTGAAAATACTAATTATTAGTTCATGACCACCATTTAATTTATTTTGTGTGAAATAAGCCTAAATTCACGGTTTTCAGATTTTTCCCCAAATGTCAGCTATAAGATCTACCTACCTGCCAAATTTCATGATTCTAGGTCAACGGGAAGTACCCTGTAGGTTTATTGAGACAGACGGACAGAGAGACAGACAGACAACAAAGTGATCCTATAAGGGTTCCGTTTTTCCTTTTGAGGTACGGAACCCTAAAAATTAACAATCGCTACCCGTGATCATACCCTAATCTGAAGGCTAGATCTATCTCTGGCTGTAGCGCCATTGATGATGGTGTTGATGACCTACCTATTTAGCGTGCATGAACATAGGTGGATGTACGCTACCTTTTATCTTCAGAAAAGACGCTCTTTCATAAAACTCATAATCATAAAACAAGAAACGCTCTAACCACCTGCCATAGTTAATCAACTTTTCTATGTAAGTACATACCTACATATTGTATCAAGGTAACAGTACATTTACGATCACCATGGGGATTTGAAAAGAATAGGAACACTTAACTCCTACTTAGTACCTACTTAACAAACTATAAAATCATAGGAAATCGATATTTTAATGCGATTGCTTTCTATACAAAGAAGACGGTTAAGTTATGCCTACTGAAACTTGTTGTAAGTACGTTGTGAAATACCTGAAAGTTAATACTGTAATTCTACTAACACACCCGATTCTCTAGTCTCTCTCTAAACTAAATTTAGAGTATCTGCATCCTTTTCTTTTTACTAATGCTAAAAAAGGAACGGAACATGACTTTCACATTTAAAGACTCTAAATTTTAGTGCACAATACAAATTTAAACAGTAGGTTCGCGAGTGCGTGCTAAAAACACGGGTTTTACCATCTAAAAATTAAATTTAGAAATGTCAAACTGCTTCTGTCCTTTTCATATTACAATAGTAAGAAGAGGGTGCGAATACTCTAAAATTAGGTTGTGCTTAGAATCGGTGCCAGCTGACCTGACCTTACGTATTTCCCTATATTTCCCTAACCGCTATATATATCCTTTTCAGGGTCTCATACTTACGTTAAACTTAAAAGGAATGTTATGGCACTGTCACAGGCGTTCTTCGGACACGTCTGCCTTTGGAATTCCTCCCTAGAGATGATTAGAGACGGCCTCAGCCGAGACTACATCGAATCTGCTTTATTTCTAGTGCAGTTCTAAGTAGGTACCTAATTAATGCAATATTTCTACAATAGCTATTTTTTTGAACTTTTAATTAGCTTACATAAAATTTTCTATGCGCCGTAGGTAGGTAAGTACCTACACACAGTCGCGTAAACAGTCGAGTAACTAAACGAACTTCTTAAGTCATGTTATACAAAAACGTCTCTATCGTCACAGCCGACACGCACTAGCAGTTTTGATGGGTATGCTTCAGCCGCAACTTTCGCTCTACCGCCGCGCGCCGTTCAAATTTATAGCAACAACTTACTAATCCTATCGTACCCGGGACACAATTGGAGAGGCATTGCTCTGTGCATCGTGTGCTTTTCATAACCGCTGGTAGCATCAAATAAGTATCTGCTGTCAAGCGCTGTTATTAGGATCTGCCGTACTCTACAATGTTTAGAGTAAAGATCAAGGCACTGCGTCGACGCAGCTGTGATAGCTTGGTGCTACAAAATAACGCTGGCGCCGCATTGTCCAACAGAATAGAAGCAGCGTGTCATAGTATCATTACTATGATACGCTACTCCTATTTTGTCGAACAATGCGACGCCAGTGCACCGTGGTGACAGGTCACGAATATAACGCACTTGACCTTGACTTTGGCTGTTTCGCGGTCCTCGCTCGAGCAAGGTCAAGTGCTAGAGTCATTGCTTTGTACATCGTGTGCTTTTCTTGCTCGGATACTGGCAGTTTCAAACATCAGCCGTCGATGCTATGGTAGCTTGGTGCTGCAAAATGATGCTAGTGCTGAATTTTTCGACACAGTAGGAGCAGCGTGTCACAGTAACGACGCTGCGTTGCCGAGGTTTCACGTTACGAATAAAACAAAATTGAAGTTCGACATAAAAGCTCGTGTTCGCCGCTCTTTAGGCCCGTGTGTATAGCTCAGTGAGCGGGTATAAAACGAGTGAGGAGGCTGTTTCGCGGTACTTGCTCAAGCAAGGTCAAGTGCGAGAGTCATTGCTCTGTGCATCGTGTGCTTTCGTATCCCCACACCGGCAGCTTTACGGTGAGTCAATTTTTATGTAATATTATGTACCTACCATTATCGGAGATGAAAATAATTAGAATAATCTTATACATCGATGAATCTACATGACTTTTTATTAAAAGATGATTTGAGTTTTTATTGATTAAGGATTATTGGATCTAGGATGTATAATAACAATCAATGAATATCATAATATTGTATTAGGTACCTACCTATTAGGTATAGTGTTTTGGAGACAAAAACTTTAGTGAGCTTTTATTCAATAATTGTACATTTTATTTACTTGGATAAGTAAGTTAAAAAAATTGATCATTTTTATCTTTCTTGAACTTTCATCGTGATTTCTAAACATTTATGTTCAGTGTTAAAGTTTTAAGAAAATTTTATTTGATGAAATAAAATTAATTAAATCTCGTAAGATTTGATTACCTACTTAATTAAATATTTTTTTAATCTTTTAATATATAAAAAGAAAAAGTGACTGACTGACTGACTGACTGACTGACTGACTGACTGACTGACTGGTCTATCAACGCACAGCTCAAACTACTGGACGGATCTGGCTGAAATTTGGCACGCGGATAGCTATTATGACGTGGACATCCGCTAAGAAAGGATTTTTGAAAATTCAACCCCTAAGGGGGTGAAATAGGGGTTTGAAATTTGTGTAGTCCACGCGGACGAAGTCGCGAGCATAAGCTAGTTTTTATTATAAAACTCTTAGCATAGTTAAGTAATAACAATTCATCGTTGACTACATTACTGAATTTGTTTTTTAAAAGCCCTTCCATGAAAAGCTCTATGTACCGTTTCATCCTAACTTTAGATACTTATCTAAAGTTAGGTACCTACTTGAATAATATCATCATCATTATCGTCAACCAATCGCCGGCTCACTACTGAGCACGGGTCTCCTCTCAGAATCAAAAGGGCTCGGCCATAATCCACTTGCTGCTGACTGCTGATTGGCAGATTTCTCACACCTTTGCGAATACTATGGAGAACTCCCAAGCGTGCAAGTTTCCTCACGAAGTTTTCAAGCAAGTGATTTATGTTTAATATGAACCTAACTCCGAAAAGTTACAGGTGCGTTACTTGTGAATGAACCTCGACCTTGCAAAAGGAAGCAGATATTTTAACCACTAGGCTGTGCTCTTAAATATAGGTAGAATAAAACACCTACAATTACCTACCTACTCACTGATAATATTATGGTAAATGGTGATAGTTTAAAATCTACTCTTACTGAATTTAAAATAGAAAAGAATAGAAATACATTTATTGGTTGATCCAACACACGATAAACACAAATATTTACAAAAAATTAAAATCCGGCCAAGTGCGAGTCAGGCTCGCGCAATGAGGGTTCCGTACTACAGTCGTATTTTTTCGAGATTTTGCACAATGCACATTTGCACGATAATTCAAAAACTATGATGCATAAAAATAAATAAAAATCTGTTTTAGAATGTACAGGTGAAGACCTTTTATATGATACCCCACTTGATATAGTTATCTCACTTCGAAAGTTGAAAATACTAATTATTAGTTCATGACCACAATTTAATTTTTTTTGTGTGATCTAACCCTAAATTCACGGTTTTCAGATTTTTCCCCAAATGTCAGCTATAAGATCTACCTACCTGCCAAATTTCATGATTCTAGGTCAACGGGAAGTACCCTGTAGGTTTCTTGACAGACAGACAGACAACAAAGTGATCCTATAAGGGTTCCGTTTTTCCTTTTGAGGTGCGGAACCCTAAAAACATTCCTTAAAAGCTAATCCAACAAATAGGTACCTACCTAGTGTCTACAATGTGTTGTGCCAACGAAAAGGCATTTTCATAAAACCACACCATATTATAACTAGCTTCCTATCATGATACCTACACCATCATGAGTAGATACCACACAGATACTTTATCGTAACCACATTGAAATCATTCATACGGAAAGCTCCATACCTTTATAATATACTTACCTACCGGTAGGTGTTGACCACGACATAGCTCAGAATAGAATAGAATAGAATAGAATGTTTTCTTATTCATGTAAACTTTTTAAAAGTGCTTATGAATAGTCAGGTAGTTTTAATTTACCACAGAGAAGATCCAGTAGGAAATCTGTTCATAATTACACACATGGTACACCTCGCCACAAAATAAATCTAGTATTCTAGACCTTAAAACGATGTTCTTAAGATTGAAGTTTAAATTTTTTCTGAACTTGCTTGGCCTGCCGTACTTCCACTCATGCATTAGAACTTGACTTGACTTAAGATTCAATAGGATAGGTAAATAGATAGATACCCGTCTTAGGTCCTTAGGTTTCCTTATAAACCTCAAGTAACCTGTTTTATCATTAATGATGGCTTGACAGAGATGTCTGGAAACGATGTAGGCAATTATCTTACGGTTTACTCACTTTTTAGGGTTCCGTACCTCAAAAGGAAAAACGGAACCCTTATAGGATCACTTTGTTGTCTGTCTGTCTGCCGGTCTGTCAAGAAATCTACAGTGCACTTCCCGTTGACCTAGAATCATGAAATTTGGCAGGTAGGTAGGTCTTATAGCAGACATTCGGGGAAAAATCTGAAAACCGTGAATTTGTGATTACCACACACCACCACAATTTAATTATTTTTTGGGTGATATAACCACAAATTCACGGTTTTTAGATTTTTCCCCGAATGTCTGCTATAAGACCTACCTACTTGCCTTTCATGATTCTAGGTGAACGGGAAGTACCCTGTAGGTTTCTTGACAGACCGACGGACAGACAGACAGACAACCGGACAGATAGACAGACAGACAACCAAGTGATCCTATAAGGGTTCCGTTTTTCCTCTTGAGGTACGGTAGGTACCCTAAAAACCAATTCTAACAAAATAATATGTATTTTTCAGCTCTCATCAGAATTTAGATTATTATTAGGTAGACAAGTAAGTAAGTACGTATTTGTTCTATATGTCCTGCAAATTGCTAAAGCGCGTGGCTGCCACTTTAGTGACGTCAGCACTAGACTGAAGTTTCGATGGTATATTTTGGAATGACGTCATTTTGATGTTAATGAGACATGGTTCTAGCGCAATAGCAATTTGCGGGACCTATAATCATTATGTAAAAACGTAATGTTGTACAAATGCACTTTAATCGCTTACGGGTGCTTACGGGCTATGACCTCCTCCATTTACGGATGTCACTCGTCTAGCCTCTAGGGTTTCCATCAATTTTCTTTTATCAAGATAGTCCTAGAATTTGGTACTTAAAGTTCTTTCACATTCACTCACATTTCTTTAATTATCATTTACTTTACGTAATAAATAGCGCACTTTTGTAATGAACTAGCTTATGCTCGCGACTTCATCCGCGTGGACTACACAAATTTCGAATCCCTATTTCAACCCCTTAGGGGTTGAATTCTCAAAAATCCTTTCTTAGCGGATGTCTTCGTCATAATAGCTATCTCCGCCACCGCTCCAAATTTTTCGTAAGTCCGTTTAGTCGCACGGTAGCCCATACCGCGCACTTTGGCTGCGCTCAACGCGCTGCTGAAGGAGTCCCCTCGTTGTGACATATTTGCTGACAAATGGGCTGACCTCATGGGTCAGATTTTGCACTTTTGTGAAAATTTATAATTTTGCTTTTTAAAATTTATAATTTTAACAATTTTTGTATGTATGTTTATGTTAGTTTGTACTCGTAGTTTAATTAGTGTAATTGGCTTTATGGCCGTTCTAAATAAATAATAAATAAATAAATAATAATAATAATAATAAATAATAATCTGTCTCCGTCCAGTAGTTTGAGCTGTGCGTTGATAGATCAACTGATATATCTGAGTCAGTCAGTCAGTTACCTTTTCCTTTTATATATTATGTATATAGAATTGTTACTCCAGTCACTACTGCACCATCATAATTAATTAAAGCTCAAATCAAATTCCAAATTGCAATATTACTTACAGTAAATGTAAATTCTCCTGATCAATACCCACCTTTAAGATTTAAGTGCCCGTTCTTGTTCTTCTCTATTGTCCGCATTTAATAAATTCATTGATAGCCAGCCTATAACGCTCTAGCATTAGTTTTTGTACACCCTTTACAAGAACGAACGGTCCGTGTGTACTGTGTACACAGCGATTCAGATTCCCCCGTTCATAATAGCCGCAGATTCTTTAGAGAGGAGGCAATTTCGAAGGAATTCTTTACTGCCGGCTTCTTTTTACCGTTTATTTGTGCTCGCTGGTGTTTTCCGTTTATACGATTGGGACGTGCGATCTGCAAACGAGAGTACAAATCCTATTGTTGATATTTAGGTAGGTATAGTTATTTTTCTCATTTTCTTCTCTTTTATTTGCTACAAGTCGCTATGTAAATTTGAAAAAGTACACTTAAGTATCTGCTTTATTTATTTGAATTGAAGAAACTCGGTCACTTTTTACATTTCTCGAAATGCAAAATGCTAACCGTTAGGATTCCCTAAAGTTTTATTTTCTTACCGTTTAACTTTAACGCTTTTTTATGCTTGAGAAGTTTAGATGTCAACACTTTAAAAGCTTTTTATCGTTTATTTGTTTGTACGTTGCGTAAGGTAGGAACTAGGTAGCATGATGGTGGAATCTATATGGCAGGTAGGTAGATATACAGTTGTCGTGCCGTCAACATGATTCTAGTACCTTATACCTACCTACCATTGAGCGTCTTTGATGATGGAGGTGTAAGATCGCCATTAGATTTAGAACTGTATGAAAGCATGATGATAATCTAATTCGAGTAATTTGCTTAGTTTTCATAAATCATGGGTACTTTTCAAAAAACACGATGGTAAGAGCTTGATAATAAACCTAGGAGATGGTAGGCATCAAATGATCAAAACCCGACCTGCTGGCTTTTATCAATACTATAACATTATAAATGCGAAAGTCTGTCTGTCTGTCTGTCTGTTTGCTAGCCTTTCACGGCCCATCCGTTCAACCGATTTTGACGACATTTAGTACAGAGATAGCTTGCATCCCGGGGAAGGACATAGGCTACTTTTTATCCCGAAAAATCAGAGAGCTCCCACGGGATTCTGAAAAATCTAAATCCACGCGGACGAAGTCGCGGGCATCGTCTAGTCATAATATAATTGAAATATTATGGGAAAGTCTCAGCGCCTTAGGAGTCACAGTTGATTGATTCATCAGCGACGTCTTTTTTGCTTTACCCGTTAAAAGTAAACAACCTTTTCAGGTATGTAGGTACAAGCAGTTATTAAAAACTACATCTAACAAAGCTCCCGTTCTCTAACACTGTGATTGACGACATCGTAGTTTACTGTTATTTGTTGTAATAACTTTACGGTAAATTGAATATGACGATGTGCGCTGTGAAAAATATCGCGAGGGAACAAAATACATAACAACCTGTGATTATACAGTCAAAGACCGTGTAAACTGTGGATAGGTAGAACGGAAAACCAATTACCGATGCTGAACCATTATAAATGTCAACCTTTACAAAATTGAGGTTTGTTTTAATTTAAATTGACAAAAGAAAGTAAAAAATCAAACAGAGCATTTGAACTTCAAGACTTTTGATTATAAAAACTTAAATCAATAAAATATGTTGCCTACTAAATATGTAATACATAAAAAGCCGTGATAGCATCCTAATTTGGAGATCCAGGGTTTGATCCCTGGCACGCAACTCTAACTTTATGGTGTAGGTAGGTAGGTTTCTTTGACAGCGAACGAAAACATCGTGAGGAAACCTGCATACCCGAGAGTTCTCCTTAATATTCTCAAAGGTGCACTTGGACAGCATGGTGAATAAATTCATTTTAAGAATGACATGAATAGTTTAATATCTTTGATGACAACTATGATACATTAGAGCATCTCTCGGCCATAAAAATAGATAATTCAATATGGATATCGTTAGATAAATTTATAATCCTCTGGATATTAACTCTCTAAAGAAAATTATTCATTGAAAAGGCCATCCTTTCACTCAACGTATAAAGCACGGGAAGGCTTGAATGCGGAGATAGAATAGGCATAGGCTTTACCGCTAGACAATCTACGCTCACCGCTTGCCCTTTAGGCATAGATTACACAATAGTTGTACTTTTATTTACTCTGCAGTTAAAGTTGCTATCCCAAATAGTTACGTATCATCAATCTTTATGTTGAAGTGAACATGTTTTTTTTAAATTTTAAACCTAGTTTAACCGTTTTACAATAAATAATTTTGTTACATATTACTAATTTTTTCATATCAAAATCAAAAAAAAAATCTTTATTTTAAACCAATTACCTACTTGTAACTACACTGTGATTTCACTGTATCTTCAAAAAAAATTCTTCATGCATTTGTGCTTTATAAATACCACAGAAGTTTACCTACTAGGCTTTTTATCCGAAGGAGATCACTTTTGCTAACTTTTTTATTTTTATTTCTTAATATTCTTTCGTATAATCTGGCCGGAGGAGCTGGCAAACAAAACGGTGTAATATTACACTTCTGTTCAAATTGTTTTTTTTTTATCTGGTTGCTTTTGGTCCACTGAATACAAATATAAAATTTATCAGCAAAACGGCCTAAAATTTCTCGAAGATCGTTTGAGACTTTGAAGTTTTTTTCAAACAAAACGACCTAAAACTGTGCTAAAATTGAGTTCAAAGTTCGTGATTTCGATTAAAATGGTATAATTGCAAACAAGTTTCAACAGTTTTCTTTCAGTTTAAAAAAAATTCCTGTAAAAATTTCGTCCATTTGCACCATTATTTCCCCTGCTCTCACTTTATCTCTCTCTTTCTACTTTGCTTTATCTTACTATTATAGAAGCGGTGACATCATTATTGAGAGGTCGTTGGGTGCCATGAAATCATCAAACACTGGTGCTAGACGCAAAACTGGAACATCAATTTTGTATCATTATCTTACACCTGCGTACTGCGTAATGATAGACTAGGTTGTATTGTAGTGTTGTTACTGTAAGTTGCTGCACCTACGTAATGATGATGAAACGTTCAAGCTACTCATTTGATGTAATATCAGACTTCTGTTTTTAGGGTTCCGAACCCAAAGATATCCAACGGGGCCCTATTACTAAACCTCCGTATTCCATCCATATTCTATCCGCCCGTGTGTTTTTAAGCGGACTGTATCTCATGAACCGTAATAGGTAGAGTAGGTACTTCATATTATTAACCTTTCTATAGATTGGTAGGTACAATAAAAAATCTTTCTTCACATCAATCTTCGTTGATGTTCGTAGACACGGTCTAAGCTTTTGTTTGGCAATAAAGATAACGGTACCAACTCATTCTCAGATTAGTACATAAATGAGTCGTATAAAAAACGCTTATCCGCTAGTTTGGAATTACACGGCCATTTTGCGGTGTATGGAAGATGCAAATATTTAACAAAAATACCGTTGATTGCATGGAGATGAGAGAGCAATTAAGTCGGAACCAAAATATACTAAGTAATAAATAAAAGAACATTTTAATATCTCATTTACAGTGCTTTATTATTGAGAACTAACAGAACTCGATGATAACTGTCAATATAATGATCTTACGCCAAATGAATTGCTGAAAATAATAACTGATAGCTCAATAGAATCTGCTTTCCGAGCTTTTCCTAGCTTTGCTTAGAGTAAGAGTAGAAATACTAGTCTAGTTGTTCGACATCGAATAAATAAATGCTTTAAATACCTTAAAAAACAGTTTCGCGTTAATAGCCATAAAAATAAAATGTATTAAATAAATTAAATTGTAATTAAGTTGTAGTAAAAGTAATTATTACAGAGAAGATATAAATATGTAAGTTAGTAGGTAGTTTTAAAACCTGTATCCATAATCTGATAAGAGACGAAAGACTGACCTATTGCATATGTAAATTGAAAAATTGATATTAACAGTGAATGTGACACAAGCTGATAACTAGAGCATTGATCCTCATTTTTAAAATTCAAGTTCATAATATTACATTTTTATCTTTGGATAAAAACCAAGCAAGAAGCCAAAAATACATAAAATAAACATATATTAATTAAGAGTTTAGAATGGGAACTAAAGTGTTTATAAATTTTAGAATTTTGAAAATATCATGCAGCTTTCAGGTTTCTAAAATTATTAATAGCTCAAGTTTTAGAGGACTTAAATCCCAAAATTCGATCGTTTTAGCCATAAGCTTAAGTTGGCAACCTTAGGGTATGGAATCCTTAGAATACGGGCCTGACTGACGTTAAGACTAAAATGGCGATCTTACAACAACAATTGGATCTTCATCAATGCGAATTTTACCTATCATGAATAAGTGATGAAGGGAAGGCCGACAGCACTGAGCCGTTAATTAGCTCTTCGTAAACAGATAACGGCTGTTTCGTTAATCAGTAAGACTTGTCTTATCACCGATACAGTTGTCCAACCGATGCCAACTATTTTACGAGTGAGCAGTGAACTTACCGGTTTTACTTATGGATTTGCTCAGAGCTTAAAATTAAGTCTGCAAAAGATTTTTTTGCGAAAATGGCCACGTGGGTCAACCTCGCGCTGCATCACGCACCCTCTTTCATAAAGTTTTCTTAACTTTGCAACTACCAGGACATTAGAAAACGCAAAGCTACTAATACGATGGGAGCATGATAGGAGTCATACTTAGGATAAAATTATTATAAATGTGAAAGTATGCTCTGTGCCTGTGAAAATGTAAACATTTATACAGACAATTCGAGGATCGTTTCTCAAAAGTAACAGAAGCTGCAAAGCAAATTCTAAAAAGTTCTTCTAAATCAGTTGTTTATTGGCTCAAGAAGAGTTGCCCTTCCAAACTAGTTTCTATTGAGCGATGGCAGAACTGGAAATGAAGGCAACCGTTACTTATTACGTGTAAGTTAATCGAGCTGTCTGTTGAAAAAGCTTGATAATATAAGCTTTTATCTACTTGCTGCGTAAATGTATATAAAACTAGATAATGCCTTCGTAGGTGTAGTTAAAGGTTTTTTTATAAAAAATAGCGAGCAAACGAGCGGACGGATCCCCTGATGTTGAGTTTACCGCAGCCCATGAACATTTTCAGCACCATCAGAGGAACCGCCGATGCGTTGCCGACCTTTCAGGAATTGGTCGATCCATCCCTTGAATAACCTCGTGTTGAAATCTTGAGTTGAGTTGGTTCCACAGTTTGCATGTGCGTGGAAGAAAAGATCTGGCACAAAGGGCGGTCGAAATGCACCAGGTATCCAGGTGGTGAGGTTGAAATTGCTAACGGTGGCGTGCGGTGCGGTTGTAGTCAAAAGATTTTTCATACTGTGATTCGAGTAGGAGTGGAGTCGGCGTCGATTCTGTACAGTATGTTAAGACCTTTAGTCAACCGCAAATAACTGAAAGACTGGTCAAATAACTCAATAGCGAGCCTAAGTAGCTACACGTACCTACATAGTACCTACAAATCGAATTTGGACAGGTTTCGTAAACAACCGTTACATAATTTTAAAAATGTGTTACGGGCTAAAACAAAATATGGAAACAAGTCGTAATTAAAAAAATTAAAACACGACTGCTCAGCCAAAAAACGAACCAAAAAAACTTTTTCACGTTTGGAAATTGCGCCATTTATTTTTAAAAGTATGCCACACATTACGGCATGTTATACCTAAGTGATGGTTATCCCGGTGCTTCCTCCACTTAAACTTTAAAGCGAAAATAGTTCAAGCAGAAGAAGCGTAGGAAATACACGCACTCAGCTAGGTATAAACGCCGTAATCACTGATCGTTGTAAATAAAAACGGCTAAACTTAACTACATAAAAGGCAGTCAACTAAACAAGTTATCTGAACACCTCGTGAAGGAACAAAAAGTGCTAAAGTACCATTACGCAAGTACAGGTCTTATGTGTAAATGCAAGAAGATAGATTATGAGACCGTGCGAAGGCCGCGTCAGACCGTTGACCCTTGACTTGAAATAATTGTCAACGCCATCTAGTGACGAGAAACCGTTATATCAAACTTTACTTTTCTAGGACTTTATTTAAAAACGTTTTGAATGGTCAACCTAGCTTTTTGCAATTTAAATATTTTTTTTCCTTTCATTCCTACTTCATTCTTGCACTTTTAAATGGTTTAAATAATAATTATAATTGTAGGTACCTATCTTATCTTACTAAATCTTCACGCCACAAACTAAACCAATTTGGCTGGGAATGAAGATAACTTATACCATAAATAATTAAATACATAAGCCGGGGGGTTTTATCCCGGAAAATTCAAAAGTTCCTATAGGAACCGAACCTAATTCCACGTGAAAAAATTACTATAATCAGGCACTCTTTCTTATCTTTCTATCGTATCGAATGTTTATGTAGACGTAGGCTATTTTATCCTGGAAAGTTAAAGAGTTTCAGCAAAACTCTCAGGTAAGCAGGTTTACTCATGATGTTTTCCTTCATTGTTAAAGCAAGTGGTATAGATATTTGATTGCTAACTCACGTACCTACAACTCTGAAAAGTTAGAGGTGCGTGCCCGGGATCAAACCCCCTCCGACCTCCCGAATAGGAGGCGGACGTCTTAACCACTAGGCTAGCACAGAAATATTTCTAGATCGTGGCTATTAAGCGTGTAGTGTGTTGTGTTAACAATAAATCCGCGCTCGGTTCATTAACATGGCCAGAACATGGCAGAAACCGTTAACACAATGAGAAATTTTCTGTTGCTTTGATGTTACAACTTACAACGATGAATTATTAAATCAATTATTACTATACCTCTCTTTGTGAATTGTGATGAGTTCACACTCACGGCAAAGGCGCAGTTTAAGAAAACTTGTAACAAAATGTCGAGGCATCAGTCATCACCTATATTATAGTAGGTACGCGACAGGTTGAGATGCCAATCGGGGTATGAGGTCTTATTAACCGGGTTAGCGCGGGGGCTGTGCGGGTGTGCGGGGCGTCCCTGCCCCGATTGTCATCTCGACCTGTCGCGCTCTTATACACAGCTGGTCGATTCCGTAAAACCTGCATCAATCATTATTACATTCGCAATTGTTGTGATTGGCTGAATTTATAGTATTCTTGTTGCAACAATGCAATGTAGCCAATAGTGAGCTGGCATCGACCAATCAGAGGTGATTGCGATCGTGACATTGTAGACAGGTGGGCTATTAGACTAGGTTTGACAGTATGTCGATTCACAATCAAAATCGAGAGTATCCTCACCCTAGTTCACTCTGGCAAAAGTCTTCACCTTTGTCAAGAGCATAGTGTAAAATGTAATTTGAAAAGTTTTCAAAATAACTTCGACTGCGGTTTGCACTGCATCTTTTTTAAGCGCGCACATTAAAGCGCATAAAATCCGCTATTTTGATTTTTCAATTGGTATTTTATGTAGGTAGGTGACACTCGCGTCATCAAAACGTGACTAATGACGTAGAGGTATCGTTTATCAAAATCGGTATAGCCATTGAGTAGTTGCGAGCGGACATAGAAACACACATATACATACATATACAGGTCAAACACATAACTCCTTTTGGGATTTGATGCAGTCGGGTAAAAAGGCGGTAAGTGCCTTGTGGGTCTTGGTCAAGACAAAGGGGCTCAATCGTTCGTTTTATACATATAAACATAAATATAGGTGCTCGTAGACAGGTGCTACAGCTACCTACGATTGTAAAGTCGTCTAACAACTTGTAAGTAGAGGTAACTATTTAGTGTAGGTAACTACACTAAATACCTACCTATTTACCGCGTTGCTGTGCAAATAAGGATAGTGAATCCCCATAAGTGCGAAAGCAATTCCACAGCAGGACGGAGATCACACTGATATCAGTGTACGATTATAGGGATTTAATCAAATTCCACTTTGCTGCGACATAATACCTATATGCACTACCTAACCTATAATATACCTATTCAAGTGTGTCCTCGCGAGTCGCGTATCGTCGCGTCGTCCATCCCTCAGCCTATACTTACTAACTTTTCCACTGTAGTCTCAAGCATTACTGAAATTCTATTTCTTGTTACAGATTAAAAATGCCGAGGACAATATTTTTAGCGTGTATGCTCTGTCTAACAGCCCAATCATTAGCAATCAGCGATGACAAATTCATCAAGAAGTACGCCATGATGAAGGTAAGCACATATAAAAAATAAAAAGCAAAATTGCAGAGTACATAAAAAATGGAAAAGAAATTCGCAGTCGGTAGGATTCGAACCTACGCTCCCAGAGGGAATCTGATTTCTAGTCAGACGCCTTAACCGCTCGGCCACGACTGCTGCTTGGAAATCTGACGAAAATGTTGTACGATACTGAAACTTTGATAATGAACTAATTAAAAATAGCATTACAATACAAATAAAGAGACGAGGAAAAGTAAAAAAATTGAATTTTCCGAAAAAAAATTCATGATTTATATAGTAATTAGATAAGGCTAGCTTTAAGTTTTATTGTATTAAAAAAAAAAAAAAAAAAAAAACCAAAAAAAAAAAAAAAAAATCCGCTATAGTCTATCTAATATAATAATTAGATGATTTTGTAGAGTTAGTTATCCTCAATCTACGATTTAAAACTTATTTAAAAAAAAGAAACATCGATAAATTAAATAATTAGTAATTACATATTAGCTTTTGTGTTTTTTTTTTCAGATCTATGAAAGTTGTTTTGGACCTGAAGTCGTGAAACAACTCCGACAAGAAATGAAAGATGCAGTCGCAAAATGTTGTGCAGCGCCACCTCTTGACGAGCCGTCGAACGACCTTCCAAACGATCCGCCAAACCAGCAGAGCTTGCCATCCATCTTGTTTGGCAAGTTACCACCCGGTTTCGCCATGGACCCGAGCACGCAAACCATAACTAAGCCGCTAGATGGCGCTCATGGTCAAGAAAATAATTTACCACAACCAGATCAAGGGCAACCACTGCAAAGAGTTCCACCAATCGGAAACATGCTACCGTTTAGATCACAAGGGGTAATAATAATTTATAAAAAATAAAAAAAGATAAAAATTTACTTTAGATGCCTCCTGTGAGGATTGAACTCACGACCCCTGGTTTACGAGACCAGTGCTCTACCACTGAGCTAAAGAGGCGATGATGACATGGTGGAAATAATATATTAGATTATACGTTTTATTTTACTCATCAAATCTTGTAAAAAAAAACAGTCGAATTGAGGACCTCCTCCTTTTTTCGAAGTCTGTTAAAAATATATATCTATATTAATGTGTGTGTCTGTCTGTTTGACTGCTAGCTTTTCACGACCCAACAGTTAAATCGATTTTGATGGGCACATAGCTTACTTACCTATACATCCCGGGGCACATAGGCTAACTTTTTATCCCGGAAAATTAAAGAGTTTCCACGTGATTTTTAGAAAACCACAGGCACCATCTAGTTTCAAATATTTTTCAATTACAATGTATCAAATTGATAAATCCTTAAATTTGTGGTCTTACCTAATCAATTTTGAATTTTTATAAAACGATGCGGTTTTGCCACAATGCCACACTATGCCCACTTGCGCCACCGGGTTATTTTAATTGACTCAGAGTTAGTTGACGTTAGTAGTCATATCTGTAGTAAATAATTATTGAATACTATGCTCGTGACTTCGTCCGCATGGAATGCACAAATTTCAAACCCCTATTTCACCCCATGAATTTTCAAAAATCCTTTCTTAGCGGGTGCCAACGTCATAATAGCTATCTGCATGCCAAATTTCAGCCCGATGCGTCCAGTAGTTTGAGCTGTGCGTTGATAGATCAGTCAGTCAGTCACCTTTTCCTTTTCTATATTTGGATAAGCTTTAAAAAACCTAATTTTCAAAAGTTCGCCTTTGTAGGTCCATAGGTCCTTGTTTTTGCTTAGAGTCTTATAGTTTAATCTGGCCTGTTTGTCACAGCTATTTTTCTGTTTCCAGCCCTTCCAGCCGCCATCACCCTACCCGATGCCGGGTCAGTACCGCCCGCTAGCGTCACCATACTACCAGTTTCCATACAACCCAATGCTCTACTCTCCACCCGGTCTGCAGTACAACCCGTACGCGTACCAGCAGCAGCCCTTCCAGCAGCAACCGTTCCAGCAGGGAATGTACCAGTCACCGTACTTTGCAGCAAGCAGCAGGATGTCTGTGAGTAACCCTATAACCCTAAGTTCTACTCTCGTCTCATACAACCCATAAACATACCAGCAGCAATGGTACCAGTCACCATACTTCGCAGGAAGCAGCAGGATAAATATAGAAGAATATAGCCGGATTCTTTTATATTTATAATGGAAATCACTCACGATAGTTTAAACTCTAAAAAAATGGCCGGTCTGCAACCAGTAACAAACGTTCTAGCAGCCACAACCCTTCCAGCGGACACCATACTTTGGAGGAAGCAGTAGGTTATGTCTGTGAGTTACCCCAGTGTTCTTCTCCACGCCCGGCCTGCTGTATAACTAGTATAATCTGTATCTATCCGTATGTACACTTATACAATTCAGCAAAGGTGAGGGGATGTATCAGCCCCCGTGCTTTCCTAACAGTTTAGCTACGGGATGTCTGTGAATTCCAAATAACTGACTAGATTTCCAAAAATATTACAATACTAGGTACTTTAATGATGCGCGCGACTTCATCCGCGTGGATTTAGGTTTTTAAAAAATCCGTGGGGAACTCTTTGATTTTCCGGGATCAAAAGTAGCATATGTCACTCTCCAGGTTTTTTAACTATAGGTACACATGCAAAAAATCACGTCGATCCGTTGCTCCGTTGCGGCGTGATTGAAGGACAAACCAACAAACTAATAAACCAACAAAAAACACACACTTTCGCATTAATAATATGGGTAGGGATGTTCTGGATATTTTAATGTTTATCCACAAAATTTTAAAACACTTTGAAATTATTTTTTTGACCGAAATTCATTCACAACGTATAGAAAATATCATATAGGTCAAATCCACCTTTTAATATGTGGTAGATGACAGTCTTGAAAGAGCATCTTTCCTTCATCTTCTAGTGCGTGTCCCCTTCCGTCACGATCCACTAAAAACTATTAGGTGTACAACTTAATTTTTTCAGCGTGACTTCAACCTGCACCGCGATGACCAGCGCGATCGTCTAGAACTCCTCAACAACCGCTACTCGACTCTTGGTCGCATGCGCAACATCACTTGCGTCATGCAGGAGTTGGGCTATGTCGATCACAACATGCAACCCAACTATGAACAGATCACTCAGCGCATCAGCAACCTCCCCGTTTCAGCTGAATTGAAGGGAGATATACAGGATGGAATGCAGTTCTGCCAGAAGTTTTCGGTAAGAGTTCGTTTCAAGACTTTTTTATTCCCATACAAGTTACCCCTTGACTGCGATCCTGTGGTAAGTGATGATGTAGTCTATAAGATGGAAGCCAGCTAACTTGGAAGAAGTATGGCCGTTTCATATTTTAATGTAGATAACAGGTGCATACCACGATTATTGGATGATTTTATTTGTCGATATTTCAACCGGAAATCGCACGGGTCGTGGTCACGACGGGACTGCGGTGCTGCGAGAGATGAAGTTTGAGCTGTCAGAGGCAGTAGCTCTCTTGTAGTAGCCTCTTTCTTAGAAGGTAGAACTTCACGAGCTGTCCGGCAAAATACACTCACAACGTCACTATTAACTTTCGATGTCGTACGACGCTGTCTTGGTTTGCATTAAACTCATACCTACCCCTTATCGGTTTCTACGCGGTATCGTACCGAAATGCTAAATCGCTTGCCGGTACGGTGGTAACTAGCCACGGCCAAAGCCTCCCACCAGACCGGGGGCAGTTTAGAAATTATAAATTCCCAAATTACCGTTGCAGGGAATCGAACCCGGAACTCCCCACTTATATGACACACAGCACAGTACTTATGCGCCAGGGAGGTCGTTAAAAGTTTGCTCAAGACAGTTCCTCGGTCATTTTGAATAATGGATAGGTACAGCCCTGTATAATCTAGATTATTACCTTGAATTATTTCAGCAATGTGTACCAGACATCAAGAGGGACATGGCACCGCTGTCACAGGAGCTGATCAAACCTATGTTCTTCTTTCGTTGTTATAAGGTAAATTGAAAATAATGCACATAAGACATTCTATTATATTGTGGTGTATGATGGGAACCACATCCTACATTATTCTTCAAAGTAGGTAGTAGGTATTCTATTGTTAGGCTATTCCAACTTTTTCTTAAAATCACGTAAAAATGTTCTAAGAGGAGATCCGTTCTCAGTAGTGGGCTGGCAATGAGTTGATCATGATATTGATGATGACATAAAAATGTAATTAAATACACTTCAGGAGCTGGATTGTATATGTGAATATATCTATCACTTGCTTAACGGTGAAGGAAAACATGGTGAGGCAACCTGCATGCCTGAGAGTTCTCCATAATGTTCTCAAAGGGCTGTGAAGTCCGCCAATCCGCACTTGGCCAGCTTGGAGGACTATGGGCAAACTTTTCTTATTCCAAGAGGAGACTAATGAGTAGAGATCTAGTGATGGATTGATGATGAACATGATAGATCGAATTAATCCATAATAATATTATAAATGCGAAAGTGTGTCTGTCTGTCTGTCTGCTACAGATTTGGAACAGATAATATAACTTGCATCCCGGGGAAGGAGATCAGGCTACTTTCTATTCCGGAAAATCATAGAGTTCCCAAGATCACATGGGATTTTTAAAAACTTAAATCCACGCGGACAAAGTCGCGGACATCATCTAGTTTTCTATAATCCTAGTGTACCTAGTCTTAGCAAAATCTTCTAAGATTTTTTAGTTAGGCACATCTACTCTTCTTTGAGGTGGGTGATGACCACAGATTAAATAAATAAATAAAAATCTTTTTTATTCAAATAGACTTTTACAAGTACTTTCGAATAGTCAGATGCATCTACCCCTGGTTCGGAATGCCTTTCCTACCGAGAAGAACCAGCAAGAAACTCAGCGGTTGCTCTTTTCAAATATTTGATATAGATACAAGATTATGCCATGTATAAAAAGAGAAATAAAGTAAAGTATTAGAGAAGTAAAGGTGGTGACGATGGTTTCTGTTTATAGTGGGAATATTTTTGTTCAACAGCATAAGAAGTTAGAGGCGTGTATAATGAAAGACATCCGCGAGAGGTTCACATCCGAGGATGAACTGGACACAGAAGGAGACTTCAGGTGAGCTTTTTTTTATTTCATGTTTCAATACAAGCCCTTCCTTGACTGCGATTTAACTTGGTAGTAAACGATAAATCGCCGTTTCCACCCTATTTTATTTTATTTTTGAGTGATAGCGGGATCTCAACAAATAAAACCTACGATTTTTTTAGCGACTCGTGTGACATTGTTTACTGATACAGATCTTTCCAACATCTTGGTAGGTAGTATGACGTAGGTAGATCCCAACGTGTATACTGTTTCATCGATATGAAGTATAACCACGAGATTTCAGCTTCGCGAGTCGCGACTCATTGAGCTTAGGTTAACTGGAAAGAGACACACCGATAATGGCTCTCTTTATCGACTACTGACTCTAGCTTTTTTTATAAGGTTTTCTTAGTCGGACTGGACACCAAGTTTCAAAAACATAGGTACGGTAAAAATAAATACCCGTTTATCTGTTCATTACCTATGCGTTCGCGCACTGTTCATCTAATTGAATTGAAGTTTTGTACAGTTGTTGTTGACACTTGCGCAAAGGTTTCTGACATAGTGTCATCAACGCACACTCGCAGGTCACATTAGCTAGTGAACAATAAATAAGAATGTTATTATTATTTGCTCAGGTCACTCTCAAGATCAGCCAGGTCGCTGAAAGATGACCCACTGGGCGACCCGCGGCTCGATGCCCTGGACGAGATGTCAGCCTACATGTTCGACTACCTCAGTGGTGGAAGCAGTCTAGACTACGACTTGTATTTGTAATTCCTTAAGCTAAAATATTGTACAAAATAGGGCCATAAGGGATACCTACACTACAGATGGACTGCATTTGGACTGCAACAGTCTGCTTGCCGTAAGTTCCTCCATACTTACCTATTGGCCGTTTTATCCGTTTTACCCTTATCTATGGCACTAGGTACCCATATATTATACGCGACGGCAATCGGGGTGGAAACGTCCCGCACAGCTCTCGCGCTAATCCGCTGCGGGCGAACGCTGGTGAGTGTGGGTGTGCGGGGCGTTCGCCCGCCTCATACCCCGATTGGCATCTCGACCTGTCGCAAACTATACTTACCTACCTATCATGACATAACGGAAGGTTGGTAGTTTCTACAATAAGTATTCAGGGTCTACCTAACGTCAAGAGGAACACACCTGGATTCAAACATTCCACTAGAGTTGTTTTTCGTAAAATACTCGTACTCTAGTTAGTCAGTTTTAACTTTTGATAGATGAACTCTTGCTATCATATTATATCCATTCCATCGCTACCATTTTTTACTTCTGATTTATAAAACTGCTACACGCTGCAAAGTGCAAACTAAGTATAGGGTTATGGAACTTATGGATATTTTTTTATTTTAATTAAGCGAATCATAGGGTAAAGAAGCCGATATCCGATGCTCAAATAGTTTAGCTTATTATAATTTGCCGTTAAAAGCATTTATAGATAAGAAATATATAATAATTAATAAAGTTTAATATTATGTATAAATAATACTATAAATAATAAGGTATTTAATATTATTTCATATTTGACAATTTTTATTGTTAAATAATAAAATATATAATGGTAATGGAGTAAATTGTTAGAAAAGTTTGCTAAAATTATATTAAATCTATTATAATTTAACCACCTTTGAAAAGCATTGATTTGTCACGATAATGATTTACATATAATTCATAGCAAACGTGCGTTTTTGTCCAAAAAGCCTTAATTAATAATATGCTTTTGTAGACGACAACTGATTTTTTTTTATAATTTTTTAACAAAAATTATTTTGTAGCGTAATTTATCGCCCCTTGAAATTAAAATTGCATTTATTAGAAATAAATAATATTATTATGTACAATTTAAGACTTTAGGTAATGTATGATTTCAAAAGGGTTTATGAATAAAATAATTTAATTTATACAAACTAGTTTAATTACAAAAAAATTGCTTGGTATATTCTGACTTAAAGTAGGTAAGTACCTACCTATACAGATTTTTTCTCAAAGATTATTATGAACGCATTAAGATTGCTTTCATTTTCAGTGTCTAGTAAATATTTTTATTCGGCTTACATTCGTTAACTTATAATGATTGCAAAATGATGTTTTACTGAAGTGTCGTAAAAAATATTCACTCCAAATGATAATGCAGTTTTTTAAATTAAGTAAAACCGATGATATTACCTAAAGAACTAGATACGCTATATACACGTCTAAAGTGAATACTTAAATTAGAATAAAATGCATTTGGGTCACATTAATTGTAGAGCGCTACATTAATAATTGTAGCATCCCTAGTCTCTAGTCTCTAGTCTCGTGCGTTTTGTGTCTTCTGTCTTACTTATCAACAAAAAAGCACTGTATACCTACGCTATTATTTTATGAGCATATATTGTGTACGGTATACTTATATCGTTACCCTTACTGCTAATATTTAGGTATATATACGGGGTGTAACCAAAACGCTAGCAAAAACGAAGACAGGTGATAGTAATGATGATTACTGATATGATAACACAAAAAAACGCGATTTTTTTTAAATAATCCTGTATTTTGAAAAAGTTCCCGATATATTGCAAATAAAACATCTGACTGACGCCAGAAGTCAACGCACGTTGCGTAAGTAGGCAATTCGGAGTTGGTTACATCCTGTATGATTATCATTAAAGAACAAAATAAAGTCATTCAATCATCACACAAATCAATCAATTATGACATCCCCATAACGTTAACATAAAAATTATGCACTCTTTTAAATGATTTTCTTAGAATCTTTTATGAAACATTATAAACGAATTGTCGTGTAAATATTACATACGGACAGAAAGGTCGCGTGCTTGCATTGCAAAGGGCGCAAAAGGTGAGTGTCCATCAAAAGTGACATGTCATGGCACACCGCACAGCATTCTCGTGTCAATATAATATTCATTATTTTTTATTGACCTTTTATCAATCGCACACTATAGCATACCATAGACATGTTACGTTCATAATACTTAGTAAATGACGTATTTAAATTTTGTGTTCGGTGATGACGAAGACAGAAGATACAAAACGCACTAGAGTAGAAGAGATAAGTAGTGCTCTACAAATGTGACCCCAATGTCGTAGTTTTCAGTCTTTACTTTCTTAAATACCCATATAATATCATTGTTTTATTCCTATGCGGTAACTCAATCACAATCAGTAGCAGCTTTTGCATCGTTTTGTACCTACTTAGATTTCCGCGAGAGAGATGATTGCATTTAGGCTGCTGTTCACGTACAATGTAGGTACATATCTTATTTCGTTTTGCTAGACTTTATTTACTATTGAATAAGCATACAAGTTATCTAGATGTATTCAGGTAATTGACACAAATGAATCTCATATTATAATGAAAGCTCCATTACAGATTATTGAAATTCTGAGTAATAAGTAGGTAGATACTAGGTAGGTACATAATCAAAGTTCTGAATATTGTGTAGTTGTTGTGTAGTCATCCTGCAAAAACAGTCTATGTAGGTATACCTATACCATCGTCTCTTTCCTAGGTAAGGACAGGAGGGCAAAAAATAAATAAAAATTAAAATACCAATGCTCGCCGCAGGATATGACATTTGTGTATTTTTTCAAATATTGCAAAAAGAGTCCTTGGTTCGTGAAATCTAAAACCCTTTTGTGGTCCTTCGGTTCGGAGAAAGGCCAATTTTTTCGACCGATCTCATGATAATATAAAAAACCTTACATTTATGCCTGTTTGTTCGGACAGATTCTACAAAACTTTCACCGGGGCTTTTATAGAGCAATTTTTTTTCTGTCTGGGAATGAATTTTTACCTGTGGAATATTAAACTACATTTATTTAAAGAGGTAGCGCGTAAAAATGGAGCTGATTTACTTTTGTAACAATAATTTTGCAACAGTAAGTTTTATTGCTTTGTTTTTTTTTCAAACAATTGGTTATAGAACGGTCTGTTATTGTAATTAGTAAAAGTCATTATGTTATAAAAAACTACCGTTATTTAACAACCTAATTTATGGGCTTAGAAGCGGTAAGGGGTAACAATGATAATAGTTTTAGAAACTGCAAGATTATCTATAACTAGCTTATGCTCGCGACTTCGTCCGCGTGGACTACACAAATTTCGATCCGTCCAGTAGTTTGAGCTGTGCGTTGATAGATCAGTCAGTCAGTCAGTCAGTCAGTCAGTCACCTTTTCCTTTTATATATTTAGATAACAGTCTATAATGCTAATTTGGTTGATAACTCAGCCAAGATACAATAGGTAATCTAGTCTTATTTACAGAACACAAGCTTATAGGCTAAATACTTCATACAATTCTTACACTTGATGTTAATTAATAATACTTACCTAGATTTTTGTTATTAAGATACAAGTTAGCCCTTGACTGCAATTTCACCTTGTGGTTAATATTTTAGATCAATTTTTCCCACCATCAATCACGTCGCTCCAAAGTAGGTAAAATGTTCACCCTTTGATATTTCCAAATCGATATCGGCATTTCATTTGTAACACATGTGTATGCAGCAGATGCGTTCGCAAATAAACACTTATTGACAAAAGAATAGTTATGTATATATTCGTTGTGCACTCAACCCATTCTAAAACGCACCTTTTACTGATTTTAGGGTAAAATGCCATACTTATACTTATATGGGCCTATATCAAATACCTATCAATTAATCAAGTAAAAGGACAGTGAGCTAAATAAAAATATATATAATCATAAAATATATAATATGTAATTATAAAATTATGTCACACCGACTATTTCGAAATCCAAAGGAAACATTGCTATTAAAACCTAGGCCTTAGGAATTTATAATATGTAATAAGTACCTTCAAATCAAGAGTGAATAGACATTTAGGCAATCGCCTTAGGCCGCATCACCACATTCCAGTAGTTTTGATTGCAACCTAAATTTAAAAAAACTACACGACTTAAACACGTCTAATATAATTGAAAATGTGTATAACAACCGCCTTAATAGACAATAATAATAATAAAATTATTCTTAAGCCGATGGCTGCAAACAATTAGCGAGAATAGTTTAAATCTGCAATATTACGGTAATTATTTTTAGTAAATTTCAGAGACTATCGAATATGTGTACTGTGTAGGTACTTCTTTGAAAAATTAATAATTTTATGACGAATTTTAAATACTAAATCTTGCTATATTGCCGCTTGCGGTAACTAGGTCGAGGACTAGTACCCTTACCCTACGCTAAAATAGAGCACCTTTTCACAGTAAATAGAAGAGAAAGATCCTTGTCAAATAATCGCCTGCGCAAGTGTTTTGTGTGTCAACAATGGCATACGCAAAACCCTTAGGCGATTGAAAAGGATTGTCGCAAAATATGCTTCAAAGCTGAGATTGTCATATTTATGGTGAATTGCGAAGGACATCCTGCAAGGTGTGTAAGGCTTACCGTGTGATTAGGTGATATTAAAATATATAACACATTCCGGGATAAAAAGTAGTGTGTGTCCGTTCTCAGGATGAAAGCTATCCCTGTAAAAAATAGATAATGCCCGCTATTTTGTCCACGTCAATTTAGTTTTTCTAAATCCCGAGGAAACTGTTTGATTTTCCGAGAAAAGTTCCGTTCCCAGGATACAGACTATCTCTTAGAGGTACCAAATTTCGTCAACATCAGCCCCCCAATTGTGTAAGAAAAACGTATTCATCGTTATCGTAGTCGTCAACAAATTCTGCCTTTTGATTGGCTGTGAAAAAATGTAAACAGCGAACCAACCAATCAAAGGGCAGAATTTTTGGACGATTACGATAACGATGAATACGTTTTTCTTACACAATCGGGGGGCAGTTCTATGTAGTATAAAGTATTAAAGCTTATTTCACACTACAGACTGCTACGGTCTACGGGATATAAATTATATTATTATAGTCCGGTTAAAATAGACATACTTAGGCTACAATAATTTGCATTAGGCTAAAAATTGGTACAAATGTTTGGAAACTTTTTTTTTAATGAAAATGAATTGTGAAAAGTCCCCATCGATTTATATTTGTCGGCAGAGAGCTCTAGGATCGTCGTATTTCCTTCTATTGGGCGTTTATCTACAGGGTTATCATGTTGGCTTAATAGAAACGCGGGATACGATTCTACACAAGTACACAAGTCGTTTCTCTTACCATCTTCAAACCATATTGTTTTTCTTACGTGTCCATGGTAACCCAGATTGTGTCATAATGCGTAGACTCGATCAACGCCACTAGACAACGTTTGCGTCCCGATTACTGCCGAGTATCTCCGACACTCCTGTTCTTAGCAGCACACGCCCTCGTGTGAAGTACATCAGCTGCAGTTACTCTGAGAAGAAATAAAACAACCAAAGAGTAGCTATTTAAACACTTACACACGAGTACTTGATTCCTCGGCCAATTCTGACTTCAACTTCAATAGAGAAAATCTAAGAATTATTAAAATCATTATCGCCAGTTATCTCAAATATCTAGAAACCATTTAACTGAGCTACAGTTTATTTCGCATTATTGTTCATAAACAAAACAAATAGGTTCTCAATCATTTTTTTTTACCACAGCCATGTATCAGTCGTTTACTTTAAAAATCAAAAATAATTCAACCAAAAAATGTATTCTGAAAACACTCGAGTCAACACTCCTATCGGCCCGGCTCCCACAGCCAACGAGCAATTGTAATTGCCCACGCACATCCATCCCCCGTGGATTGCGGTTTCACTCTCTCATCCATCACAGTGGATCAACGAGCAATTGTAATTGCCCACGCACATCCATCCCCCGTGGATTGCGGTTTCACTCTCTCATCCATCACAGTGGATCAACGAGCAATTGTAATTGCCCACGCACATCCATCCCCCGTGGATTGCGGTTTCACTCTCACATCCATCACAGTGGATCATCCGTGTGCATCTCCTATACACACGCGCACCTGTCTGCGCTACGGTCTCTCAAGACCCCGACCTCCACCAGAGCTAAACGCGCATCGCGCGCCCACGGACTCTCAAGTTGCCCCAAGAGACACCGATTTCTACCGGGCTGCGACTACGTAATTACTACTGGCACGGTCAAACTTCATATGGCCGATAGAGTCTCTACTCGAGCTGTTACTGATCACCTTACTCATCATCATGATCATCAATTACATTGTTTACGTCACTTCGAGTGGTACATGACCTACTGGCATTTTTTTAAATTTATCATGTGCATATTTTGTAACTTCTATTTAAATTTAGAGCTTTTAACGTATAACGGTCACGTACACAACATAAAATCCATTCCGTAGGTACTGAACATTCGTGTTTGACCAATAGCAGCCACAGAAACCACATTATTAACACATTCAGCGTTAAACTTGAATGTAAAACTTTATTTAAACAACGAGCACTCAGCACAGGAATCTTAAGAAAATGCATTTACATCACCTTTATGTTCCAATATGCCTAAAATTGGTTGTACGACGCAGACATCTACGTGTCGCTCACCAGCTGCCCTCGTCGCGCTCGTCCCGCAAAGGAATATTAGTTGTAAACGCCATAGCTCGGATCCTCGTAGTTTGAATAAATTATTTTGATTTTGATTTCATACGTCATAATCGTTCGTCGTGCATGATCTTGAATCCGTGCCTGATTATCAGGTAATCAAACTCGGGTAAATCTCCACGGTAATTTGGTTTTAGGTTATTGTAAGGTGGCAATCCGTTCACGCATGTTTTCGTTCTGTTGTTCAAACAGTGTATGCCAATTATCATTACCGTTCCCGTTGTTCCCGGTCTGTGCCAACACTGATCCCGCTTCTGATGTCGGCAGAGAGCTCTAGGATCGTCGTATTTCCTTCTATTGGGCGTTTATCTACAGGGTTATCATGTTGGCTTAATAGAAACGCGGGATACGATTCTACACAAGTACACAAGTCGTTTCTCTTACCATCTTCAAACCATATTGTTTTTCTTACGTGTCCATGGTAACCCAGATTGTGTCATAATGCGTAGACTCGATCAACGCCACTAGACAACGTTTGCGTCCCGATTACTGCCGAGTATCTCCGACATATTGATGTTCCCAACATTCGTACCAATTTTTAGCCCTACGCGAATTATTGTAACCTTGAACATCTTGATCGGATTTTATTATTATAATTTATATCCCGTTCCCGTAGTGTGAAATAAAGGCCGTAAAAAGAGAGTTCTTTACTAGCTATATTGCAGGTTTGGCTATGAGTTGGGTTATGGGACTCAGGATCACCTACATATCTAATGTAGGTGATCTATAAAATAATCTGCGTAGCATTTTCATCACACCAATCAATATATACCTACGCATTACACAATCAAAATGACATAAAATTTAAAAGATTTACGTACTAATTTTTGAGATGTAGAAAATAACCCTATCAACGGTTATACTTAAAGAAAGTATTGCCAACTTTTAGCCTTTTAGGTATACCTACCTATACCATTCGATTTTAATCTAATTCCTTTCTCGGAAACCACAAAACTTTATACATTTCTTTGCGAACGAACTAAAAGTTATACTTCTAAACGAAATATACCGTATATCTGTGACTTTAAGGCACGTTTTCCTGTATCTTGTCATTAAGTACCGGGATACACGACTAAAGTGTGAACCGTACTTATCTAAGATGTAGCTCTCGAAAGTGTGAAATCCTGTTCTATGTCACAAAAAGTTTAGTTTCTATGTTACAGCTAAAGTATTGAAGGCACGTTCCTATTATTGAAATGACTGGTTATCTGGTAGGTACCTAGATTAAATTACATAAGTACCTATCATTGAACAAAAAATCATTACTTTCAAATAACAAATAACTCCTTGCGTTGCGAAGCCGGGTAAAAAGGGTAAGGGTATTAAAATACCACCTTTATCTACGTAGTAGGTACTCATTTCTCAGTCATATATATTTACTTAATTATAATAAACTAACTTATGCTCGCGACTCATCCGCGTGGACTACACAAATCTCAAACCCCTATTTCACCCCCTTAGCGGTTATTTATTCAAACATCCTTTGTTAGCGGATGCCTACGTCATAATATAGCTATCTGCGTGCCAAATCTCAGTCAGTCCGATCCACGTCCGATCCGTCTAGTAGTTTGAGCTGTGCGTTGATGATCAGTCAGTCAGTCAGTCAGTCAGTCAGTCAGTCACCTTTTTTTATATATTTATAGATATCACTCACGATAGATTACTAAACGTTAAAAAACGCAGATGCCTATTGGGCTAAGCTAGCATCACATAGAACGGTAGAGACTACATTGATACTTAGGGCGTTTGAGCACTTATCGGTGAAATCACGGATTCCGTAACAATACGAATCGAATGAGTACGTATATGTATGATGGCCACTTCGAAGAATCACGGATACGAACGGAATACGGATGAGTGCACAAATGCCCTTACTCGTGGTTTGTTTCATGGATGGACTCACTTGGTCACGGGACCCTAAAAAATAACTACGGCGCGGCTATTGAATTACAATTGGGCGCGGCTCCTCTTCGGAGACTGAATTTTTGGGCTTAATATTCGTGGATTGGCAGGAAACACGACGAAACGTCTGAAAGTTCTGATGAACTAAGTACATACCTACTTAGGTATTGTTTACGAAGGAAAATAGATTGTGCGTAAGTAAGTTACTTTGAATCTAGGCATTTCATAACATGTCTAAATCCGCAATGTCGCTGCAACGCACACGTGCGGCCAGCACAGGTGGCGCGGCTAATGAGTCGGGTCCCATGGGACTCGAACCCTGAACCGCGAGGCATTTCCGCGGATCGCCACTAATCATTGAGGGTATCCGAATGTCATTTACTATTGTCAAAACTCAAGACGCATGAGAACCTTTATTATTATGGTAGCAATGACATCTGTTTTGGAAAACTATTCTTGAGTATTTTTGCGTTTAACTATGATGATCACGATAATATAGCGATGATAGCCTGATAGCCTAGTGATAGGCGTTGGCAATTGTCAAAATGTCAGGCTTGTGCTATTGTCGTACCTACTCCTAGCACAAGCCTGACGTTTAGTTGGAGAGGAAAGGGGAATATTAGTCATTTAACATGGCTAATATTCTTTTATAAAAAATAAAAATAAAAAATCTGTTCGGAAGGTCCGAGGTTCGATCTCGGCCACGAATCTCTAACCTTTCGGAGTAAACTTGCATGCCTGAGATTTCTCCATAATTTCCTTTTAAAGGTAAATCGGCAATCTGCACATGGCCATGCGTGAAGGACTAGGGCCTAGACCCCTTTCATTCTAAGAGAAAACCAGTGCTCAGTAGTGGGTCGGCGACGAGATCACAATTTCACGATTACAGAACAAAATTACTGCGCTCAAAGAGGTATAGCTGTAGTACACGACAGGCCGAGATGGCGGGGTGAGCACGCCCTCGCACTAACCGAGTGCGGGATAGCGCGCATGGTGAGTGGATGTGCGGGTGTGCGGGTCGTCCCCCCGCCTCATACCCCGATTGTCATCTCGACCTGACCACAGAATATATAATTGACCTGACGCGTACTAGGTCTATGAGGTAGGTAGGTAGGTTACGGAACCTTTATAATCTTCTACGACGTAGTGCTACGCCGTAGAACACAAAAATCATGGGTGGAAAATTCGATGGAAAATGGGGAAAAAACGACAGCAATATTCCACCAAAACGGGAATTTTGAAATCCCCGGGAAATCTGGTTCAATGACGCCCATGAAAATTCTATACCTACTTATATTAGTTGTGTTTGCGTGTTTTTACAAATGAATACCTACTAACCACCCAATACTTACATTGTTAAGTACTTGGGTCGAAGTTTTCCCTAGACGAGGTACTTATATTATGTACCCACGTATGTACCTATATAATATTTTTTTTTATTTTTTTTTTTGTTTATTTGAAAGTAATCAACAGCGTAAATACATAATTATTATTTAAATTTAAATCTAGGTATAACAGAAGGCCAAAAGAGATTACTTAAAATTATAATTAAAACTATTTTAACAGAATAGATTTAGAATAAATGTAGGTATATACAATAATTAAATTAAATTAAATTAAATTTATATTAGGAAAATATAAACTTTTGTAGAGCTAATTTTTTATACTATCAAAATATTTGTAGTTTATAGCTTACGGATACAGATTCTCCGTTCTGGGTCCACCTTGAAGCGTTCTCGGAAGCGATTTCAGCAACATGTATCGTGAATAGCGTTATGATAGTTTTGGGAATACGCCAAGTGCCGTACGATACTGACTTATTTGACCCCGGGGAAGAGGTCCGGAACTAGATATTAAAAATATGGCCTGATTTATGTGTGATTTTCAAAAGAAGTTGCGTTTTTAGGGTTCCGTACCTCAAAAGGAAAAAGGGAACTTTTATAGAAAAAAAATACACACAAGCACACACACACACACAAGCATACACACACTGTTGTAATTTTATTATTGTATAGGTATACACTTATTCTAAATCTATTCAATTAAAATAGTTTTCATTATACTTAATTTTAAGTAATCTCTTGTGGCCTTCTGTTAAAAGTAAATTTAGTTTTAAATAATAATTATGTAATTACGCTGTTGATTACTTTCAAATAAACAAAAAAAAGTAGGATCACTTCGTCGTCTGTCTATCGTATCTGTCAAGAAACCCTTAGATAGGGTACTTTCCGTTGACCTACAATCATGAAATTTGGCAGATACAGGACAAGTAAAGGAATAAATCCGTACCTAAACCGTGAATTTGTGGTTACGTCACAAAAAAAAATAAGATGTAGGTATTTTAAATTTTCAAACTAAGATGCCTCAACGCATCGCATCGATTCGCGTCGCATCGCAACGCAACGCCACGCAACGCAACGCATCGCATCGAATCACATCGCATCGCAGTGCAACGCATCGCATTCATTCGGCTATCAATCATATTATAATATCATCATCGGCAGCTATCAACTTGCCTACTCATATTTTTTCAATTACTTACTAGCGATTCGCCCCAGCTTCGTAGGGGTGCAATTTATTTTTTCTAGTAATAAAAATATAGCCTATGTAAATCGGTCCAGTAGTTTTTCAGTTTACTCGTTGCAGACGTACAAAAATACAAACCTTTCCTCTTTATAATATTAGTGTAGAAAAGTCCACAAAGACACCAGAAACAGAAGTTTTAAATTTTGCTAATTCTGAATGTCCAATTAAAAAAATAACCCGTAAAAACTCCAAAGAACTTTGAAACCCGATATTCGCCGAAGCGACGTTAGAAATGCGGCGACAAAAAGGTCCAATCGACGCCTCCTACCGACCAGAAACGCCAGAAAGAACATTCTCGATGATTTATGAAGCAAATTAACGAGAATATATCCTCATTCCTGAGCATCATTTCCTGCTAGAGCGAACTTGCAGCTGATCTGAAAAAATTGACGAAGAAAAATGCAAAACTGCTAAAGAAATTCGTGTAAAAACTTATTTCAGTTTCGATTTCAAAAAGGTGCTTATTATTGACTAGCTGATGCGGGCAAGTCGCGGGCGACTTCATCCGTGTGGGTTTAGTTTTTCAAAAATCCCGTGGGTAAGTATCTTAGATTTTCCGGGATAAAAAGTAGCCTATGTCACTCTCCAGGTCTTCAACTATATCCATTAAAAAAACAGATCAATCCGTGGTTTTATTGCGGCGTGATTGAAGGATAAACCAACAAACAAATACACTTTCGCATTTATTATTTCTCATTCCGAGAGGAGACCCGTGCTCAGTAGGGAGCCGGCGATGAGTTGATCATGATGAATATAATATAAATAATCATCAATTTATGGGTACTTAAAGTTTTAGTACTTAAAACCCATTAAAACCACAGAACTGGCATGCAATGGATCGTTGACTGAACATCCGCATGCCGTTCGGCTCGTGTTACAATATTTTTTATCTGTGGAAAAAACCCAAGTAAAAAGTTGGCTTCCATGCGGAGAAACAAGTGCCGCGACTGAACTTTAGTGTTGGTTCCGCCTTGTAGCTTTTTTGGCAAAGAGTTTAAACTGCAGAGGTGTCACTTGCTTCTATTTTTAAGGATTAGTGCCTCAAAATGATTGATAGGAGCACTTCTACGACTAGGATAGAAGGATTCACTGTAAGGATTTCTTTTTCCTTTTGCGGTACGGAGCCAGGATTCACTGGAAGGATCTCTTTTTCCTTTTGCGGTAGGTACGGCGCCAGGATTCACTGGAAGGATTTCTTTTTTCTTTTGCCGTACGGAGCCCTTAAAACAAAAGCACAGACAAACACAGCCAAACTCTGTCCGTTGAGATAAAAGTTCAGTCTTTCTCACCCACAATTTCTTATACAAGCTATCTCTGAGCTTAAATTCTCGAGATCGGTTCGGCGGTTGAGTCGTAAAAAGGTAGGCAGGCAAATAGTCATACTTTCGCATTTATAAATGTGATAGTGTGTCTAATAATATTAGTACGGAATATAATGGAAGTAAAGCGTAATAAAGCGTAAGCATGCCTCACTAATTTTTTTCTACTTATTTTAGTGCATCACATAGACGTCGGCCTCTTATTTGAGCGGTCAAGGGCTCTCTACCGGCCTCGCACCTCTAATTTACGGAGTTATAATATTATGTGCGTTTTAAATATCAATTGCTAACGGCGAAGGAAAACATCGTGAAGAATATATTACTTATACGAGCCTGAGAGTTCTCAATAATATTCTTAAAGGTGTGTAAAGTCTGCCAGGCCGCTCTTGGCCAGAGTGGTAAATACAGCCAAACCTTCTCATTCTGAGAGGAGATCCATCGACCAACTCTCTACTGAGCAGTAGATAGTTGTCGATGGGTTGATCGTTATGAACATCAGCATGTCGGTGATGCGACATTGACATTTTTACTCATCGCAAAATCGCCATAAAGAAGTTTTTATTTCAAAAAAATATGAAATAGGCAAAGCATTAAGCAGACCGCCACATCTACAGTCTACACACATTATTCTATTCTATGACCAAACTCGCGTCATTCATTAGACGGGTCGTTCGTCTTCATTGCATGTGACGGAGATAGTTTAGTGTTTAAATTAATGCTCCCAACGAACTTTAAAAACCTATAACTGTCTTATTTATGTTCGAACAAAAAGTAATGATGAAACTTTTAAAGTTTGAAAGCTGAAAATCCCTTTAGAGCTATTTACAGAGATGTAGGTAACTATCATGATCAACCCATCGCCGGCTCACTACAGAGCACGGGTCTCCTCTCAGAGTGAGAAGGGGTTTGGCCATAGTCTACCGCACTGGCCAAGTGCGGATTGGCAGACTTCACACACCTTTGAGAACATTATGGAGAACTCTCGGGCACGCAGGTTTCCTCGCGATGTTTTCCTTCACCGTTAAAGCAAGTGATATTTTAATTACTTAAAAACGCACATAACTCCGAAAAGTTAGAGGTGCGTGCCCGGGGTCGAACCCCCGACCTCCGATTGGAAGGCGGACGTCCTGACCACTAGGCTACCACAGCTTCTCTAACTATGTAGGTAACTATGTACTTACTAATTTACTAAAGTGAGGTTTAGACTAGCAAGAACTTCTTGCAAGTTATTCCGCAAGTACTTGCAGAATTGTTTACACTACGAGCAATATTGTACGTGTGCCTACATACATTAATTGTGACTTGCGGGCAGCAAGTTACAAAACTTGCGGAAGTGAGCTTGACGTGACACGGTAGAAATAGCTTGCGGAAGTCAACTTCTGCAAGTTTTGTTGCTAATCTAAACCTCGTTTAAACCTCGCTTTACATTAAAGATCACAAATTGTTATCCAAACCTCTATCATGTTAATGACTTACGCAATGATTACAGATAAAGCAATAAAGCAAGCAGGTAGTTGGACCGATTAATGACTACAATTACTACAAAAAAATAAAATCGCTTAACACCATTATTTTATTACCTATCCCTCAAAACAAAACTCGAACAACCTAGTTGTAACTTCTTTCTAAGATTTTAAAAGTAAGTTCATATTTTATTATTGTTTGAATGTGCAATGGTTATTCACTCACACACCCACACACACAAAACTGAGTATGAACTTGTGAACATCACGTGTCATCTACTTGTCTTCGAATCACCCTTGTCAGTCACGCTGGAACTGTACGCTTTCACCAAGCTTTCGCCAAAACTATGACTTTTTTATTATTGCTTGGTTAAAGTTATTATAAGTTATTCACCTCATAAATTTTAGCTGAAAGGAATACTTACATTTTAAGGCGATAGAAAATAGTATAACTATGCATTTCAATAAAGCTAGTAATCACTTTGAAAGAAAAGTGAAAGAAAATGCTATAACAAGGATAAAAAGGCGACCATCCTTGGTGTCTGCCTGAATCTACACTTTACACAGTAGGTACTAAAGTACTTTGTTTCTACATAGGTTACACAGTTTTTTAAAGTTGAAACACAAAGTACCACTAACTTTTTATACATATTAAGTAGAGGCTGTAATTAAATCAAGATATAAAATTTCGACCGATTGAAAATACTTCAGTTTGTGGACGAGCTTAGATCTTATATTATTTCCGATGTGTAGACTGTACAGAATAAGAGATTCGAGTTCAAAATAATGCCCGCATATCTCAGTTAACTGACCATCCGAATATCATGTAACGCACTTTCTTAAACAACAAAAAATACAGCTGCACGCTATTAAGCAAAAATGTCCCCCATTCGGGACATCTTTTTAACAATGGCCCTTAAAATGACCAGAAAAAGTTCACTCTTTAACACAAAGCGGGGGTGGACGATCGATGATCGTTTTAGGATATTTCAGTTTAAAAAAAGCAATGGTTAAAATAATTGTAGATTGTGTAGAGTAGATTTATGTGCAGTAGTCATTGTGGTCCGTTATAGGTGTCCGGTTGCAGATGTTTTGTGAGATGTGCTTTTGTTGAGCTGATTTTGTGCTAAATCAGCTGTATAGGTGAGAGCTTAAGATTGTGGCCCATTAATTTGTTCCGAAATATAAGCGGTGATACTTATAGCCTAGTGGTTAAGATGCTGGCAACTTTTTAGGAGGATTAGAGGTTCGCTTCCGAGCACACACCTCTAACTTTTCGGAGTTACATGCGTTTTATGCAATTTTAAAAATGATTAGAGAACATATATATCTATCTTCTTATATACATCTTCAAGATATTGAGAGGGAAGGTTTGCAATGCAGACATTGGCGCAGGTTAGTCTGTGTGCCCCGGAGAGGTACGTGGAGCGGAGACGCCGCCGCCCGCCGCTGCTGGCCGTGCCGTACGGGCGTACCAACTTGCTCAGGCAGGCGCCGCTGACGCGCGCACTCCGCACCCTTAACTTCGTAGCCGAAAAAATAGATATTTTTTGTTGCTCTCTGACTGAGCTCACAAGGATAGCAATGTGGATTATTAGTTACACATAACTATAAGATAGCCGTTAAGTAGTAGATTAATAATGGTCGTTGTAAATAATTAATTTTTTAATTTTAAGTATAATTATTGTTAATAGGTATAAGATAGATTAGAGTAGGTACACTGTCGCATTAGGACTCCCCTGTAAGGACAGTGCACGTTATGGTATAATAATAAAAATAAATAAAAATATATTAATATATGAGCTTATCGAAGAAACGCTTGCAAAAAAGTGTAGGTACCTACCTGCTTATACTCTAAATACATAGTAGGTACCTTCATGTAGTTATCTTAACCTTTTTAGGGTTCCGTACCTCAAAAGAAAAAAGGAAGCCTTTTAGGATCACTAATTTGTCGTCGGTCTGTATGTTTGTCCGTCGTGTCTGTCAAGAAAACCTATAGGGTACTTCCCGTTGATCTAGAATCATGAAATTTGCTAGGTAGGTAAGCCTCATAACACAAGTAAAGGAATAAATCCGAAAACCGTGAATTTGTGGTTAAACCACAAAAAAAGTGTTCGTGAACAAATAATTAGTTTTTTAATTTTCAAAATAAGATAACTATAGGTATGATATAAAAGGGCCTTATCTGTACATTCTAAAACAGATTTATTTTTTATTTTTATGCGTAATAGTTTTTGATTTATTATGCAAAATGTCGAAATAATACCACAGTAGTAAGGAACCCTCGGTGCGCGAGCCTGACTCGCACTTGGCCTTTTTTTTTGCATCGGCTCTGGCCTCTGACTAATAAATAAGGACAGAGTAAAACAAACATTTTGGTCACATTGTTCCGGGTGGTCAGTAATTAAGTGACCATAGTGAGGTGCCGCCGCGCCACCTCGGAGGCGATCTGATAAAATCTACTTGCCACCTTTAAGAATTTCGAAATTACTACCTACTTTGACAGATAAAGATTAATAAGTAGGTCCAAAACTGCGATTCGATTTTTTGTGGAATCTACTACACTTAAAAAGACTTGTCCTTACTGACTGACTGACTGCTATTGTAATGGGTAAGAAAGGATTTTTGGAATTACCACCCTTAAGGGATTTAAATAGGGGATAAAGTTGTGTATGTAAGTCTGTCGTTTTTCAAGTCATATCTAATCTAACCATGAAGTATTTGGGCTTTCGGTCAAAAATGAAGAATTGCGTGTTTTAGGATTTTTTTGGGAATTCCACCTTCTCAGCGATTTTGAAAAATTCCGCAGTGAAAAGTGAAAGGGGCACAGAGTTTTAGTATACCTATACATTATTGATTTAGTATTATTGTACAAAAGAAAAGAAACCAGCCAAGTGCGAATCAGGCTGGCGCACCGTAATACAGTCGTATTTTTCGACATTTTGCACGATTAATCAAACACTATGATTCATAAAAATAAATAAAAATCTGTTTTCGAATCCACAGGTGAAGCCCTTTCATATGATACCCCACTTGATATAGTTATCTTACTTTGATAATTGAAAATACTAATAATTATTAGTTCATGACCACAATTTAATTTTTTTTGTGTGGCCTAACCACATATTCACGGATTTCAGATTTTTCCCCTAATGTCTGTTATAAGATCTAGGTACCTACCTGCCAAATGTCATAATTCTAGGTCAGCGGGAAGTACTTACCTAAGTACCCACCCTGTAAGTTTCTTGACAGACAGACAGGTAAGGGTTGCGTTTTTCCCTTTGAGGTACGGAACCCTAAAAATTATATCAATGGTCTTTATTGCCTTACATAAACAGACTCTGCTCTCAGTCGACCTTTCTAAACATAATACCTAAAAACATTGGGTTTAAAAGACACCAATTTCCGACCCTATGAATTTTCCCAACAATGACAAAACAAAATACACTTCAACGTTATCTAGAATCTGTATTTTAATCCCCACCCTTCGTATAATAATAATGATTATTAGAATAGTCTATAGATAGTAATTTGTTATCAGAAACGCAAAATCACACATCAAATTGTAAATCACGATCGTAAACTTTACCCCCATAATAATTAATTTTGTACCCGCATTTAGTTTTTTTTTTAATTGGTTATATTACCACAATTTTTAAAAACTACCTTCTCAATTATAAGTCACTAGCTTATGCGCGCAACTTCGTCAGCGTGGACTACACAGATTTCAAATTCCTATTTTACCCCTAGATTTAGTTGCTTTTCGGAAGCTCAATGCCGGGATTGAAAGTTCCACTCCGTGCACACTACACATAAGTACAATCGTACGCACATACATACTTAGTTAGGTACGTTACGTACTTAGTTCATAAGGCGCATGTCAATTGTCACATAAAAACCTCAAAGAACACTAAAGTTTCGCTCGCAAACAGGTGTAAGTACCTACTTTTTATCTGTAAACTTTTTCACGCCATATGCCGTGTATAGCACGGGGCGTTCGATATTCAAACGCAGCTGAAGAGACTCGGAAATAAATAAGAGGCCGTGACACGAGCCGCGCGCCCTCCCCTTTTATAATTATTTCATTTTATTTTTAAATTGTTTTTTCTGCTCCACAAGGATTCCCCTCTTTATGTTCTCCGTTCGAAAACAATGTGTTCTCCCCAACACCTAAGCTAATGGTACGCGAGCGTGTGTTGTTTTAAATTGGATACGGGTCCATAATAATAAATTGACGGTTTTAACTACGCTTAGAGGAGCGTGAGTAATGATAATTAAATTGATCCTTATTTTTGTATCTTTTGTTGTTCAGGTTGTTGACATTTTCTGAAGCATTTTCGTTAATAGAGCCGTTTGAATGCTTTAATTTCAATTTATACATAAATATTTTTCTTATCTTTACATTATTTTCCTGTTATTCTATAGAGAAGTGGAAAAAGCTTTGAAATCATAAATAATGTATGCTAAGTACGTATGTTAAACAGAAAACTTGAAAGATATGCTGATTCATAGCTCCATGTATGATACGCATTACAATTTTTGAAGAACTATCAAACGTCATTTATGTGTGTTACGATTGTCGTAGCGTACGAGGGCCCAGGAGTAGGACCGGAAAATGTAACTTGAACACAGGTAAACATTACAATATCTAGGAAACCCGATCTGCCTCGTGACCATACCAAAATAGCGCCCACAGTATGCCGTATATTGACAAATCTTACGGCCTCACTGAGCCAACACACGCTGTGTATTATGAAAATCCCAAGTAACACCGTCAATATATCAAGCGAGTCCCCCTATACAAGGGGAACGTTCTATTTTTAAATAGTTCCCTACTCATTTTATATTTTTTCCAAGCCCACGTATTTTTATAAACCAACCACTTTTAGATGGTCTCTATTTTTAAATATCACTTCGTTAAAAGGAACAAGGGGAGGTTATTTTAAAATGGTAAGTTTACAATAATAACTTGCAGCCGCTCGTATGAGGCGTACGAGCGCGTGCGTTCGATATTTGAATTTGAATGGAGGAACGCGTGCTCGTATAGCACGCGTCTTTAGCTTTTTTATAGGGGAAACCCGGCCAATGAGGTTGATTTTATTTTGGTATTAAAAAGTAGGGGAGTTTTTTTAGAACTGTTATGTAGACCGTAACTTTTTAGGAGAAGGCGTGTTATTTGTTACATACTAGTTAATAGTCCCCTCTGGTCTACGCCCGTTTTTTTAAATAGTAGGTCTATGTAAAGACCACGTAAAACTGCTTGCATTTTGATATATCGAATGCTTTAGAGTAAATTAGGCATTTTCCCGGTAAAAAGACATATTTTTTGTAATTTTAATCTCGGCTTTTTAAAAGACCCAAGTGATACATTTTTTAACCGACTATATACTATATAGCTCTGGGTTCTAGATATTTTGATTTTATTAAGCCTTGCATATTACCTATTACCTACTTACTAGGACACTAGGTAGGTAGGTAATGGCCGTTCATCGTAAATTGACGCGTTTGGCGTGAGTAATATTATGTTGGCAGCATTGCAAATCACACAATAATAAACCCTAAGTCCTAAGGTATAAAGAAACAATGCAATGGTGCCAACATAATATTACTCCACGCGACAAGTTACGATGAACGGACAATAAGGACACATTGTACATAAATAAATAGATCAAAAGACTTTACTGCTTACACCACCCTAGATACCTACTCAGCGTCATTAAAGAGAGCTCTACCATAAACAATAATACTTGGCTGGCAGTATATCATTTTCCTAATCCCGTTATTTTCCGGAGCAAATAAGTCTACGGATAATTGATTTCCAAATATTAAGTTACGGCTTTATTTGCGAATCTACTACTTAGAAAGAATATCCAATTTTGTGTTTGTATTTCTTCTGTTTACTAAGCGTCCTAATTCTGATTGTACCTACTTACCAGTCAATATTTTTATAATTGAGGCATGGAATCAACATTTGGGCTAAGTGCCAAAATACATTTTGATGATAAATAAAATAAAACTGTATTTATTATGGATCAACATTTATTAAGACACATTATTATGTGCAAATGATTACAAATAATACTGTTTATTCACACACCTGTTAAGTATACTAATTTAAAAAAACATTTATTTCAAAAAAGACATTATTTAAAAACTAATTTAGAAATGGGTCAAAATGCAAGGTTTTTGTAATTTATAAGGACTTAAGTGCCAATACAGTTTTATTATCATTGGGGCTAAGTGCCATATTAGAATTTTTTTGTTTATGTTTGTTTTAATTAATAAATGCAATTTTTCCAGGTTTTTTTTTAATGATCAGCACACAAATTCCTGTAGAATTCTTGGCAGTTGTCTGGCAAGTATTCGATCATACTTTCTAGATCCCTCATTTTTTCTTTGCTTATTGTGTTGTGAGTCAAAAGTCTATGTAACTCCACATTTTTTAAATCTGAAATAGATTTTCCTCTTTTGAAAACATTAACTACCTTCCATGGTTCTATGTCTGTGAAATTTTGTTTTATGAGAACTTCACCTGGCTTATCTTTCGTTACTAGCAACCTTGATGCTGTTGAAATATTCAACTTTTTTGTCACAATTATGTCATCTGCAGCAGCTTGGAAGTTGAAAAAACATTCACTTGTCATATCAAGAACTTGGAAAGGTTGTGATGTATTTTTCGCACCGGTAATCACTTTTTTTAGGTCTTCAGGAACATAACTTTTCATAACCTTTTTTCTTTTTTCTATAATTCCGAAATCCCTGTCGCACTGTAAGAAACTGTGGCCTGTTATAAGAAATTTTTGTTCGATTGATTGGAAGTGACCATTTGCTACTAAAAACATCAATAGGAACAGAATCATTCTGTTTTTATTTTGGCCGGCACAGTTATCGCACCAAATTATCAGATGGTCTTTGTTTGTATTTCTTTTATTTACAAAACTCAAAAGGCATGATGCTATTTCATTGCCTCCTCTGCTACAGATTCCTTCGTGCCAAAGACACATGTAAGAGTTCCCAATATCAGCTACATTGATGCACAAGTTATAACAGCTAAGCTGGCGTTTGTAGAACATTTCTGAGTGTGTTAATGTAGGTACAAACAGCACCTGCTGAAGATCAATGGCTATTGTCATAGTATTGCTGCCTGGCAGTTGAGATTGCTCCCTATCTGTGGCCATAATCTGCCGAGATGATTCAGCTTTTCGATGATGTAATTCCAAAGTAGCTTTTGCGGACCGACTTTGTGCATTTTGAGATCGCACTACTGCAGATAAGCGATCACAAACTTTACACGTATCTGTTCTGGGCCTCTTGAACTTTAAATCAGGAAAATATCTCCGAAATACTTTTCTGTAAAATTTATATGTTACTTGTTTACCAGGGTGCAGTTCATTAAAGGCTTTATAACATCTATGTATGTTTAAATCAGGGCTAAGGTATTCTTTTGTGCTTTTTGCTCTTGTGTAATGGCTTTCATCCCTGGGGAACATATTAATATGTTCTTTAACTCTAAGCACATCCTCTTCCGTATACTTTAAACTTTTATGTGAAGTTCTATTATCACGAAAAGACGTATCACCATGTTTTTTTTTGTTTATCAATGTCTCTATTTCTTTTTTAGTAATTGCAAAAATGTCTGAAAATGTTTTCTTGCATACTGGTATTAGTGTACCATCACCTTTAGGCACAACATATGTAATGGTCGTTTGTCGTCTGCTATCAGATGGTACGGTATAATTACCATGTCGACGACGCTTAATATTATGCAATTGAAGCAAACCCATCAAATACGTTCTCTGTGTTTTTAAGTCTTCACGGTAGAACTTTTCAAATAAACTCAACTTCATGTCATGATCTAATTTGTGGCACTGATTTTTACATTTGCATATTTTCTGTAACATAAATATTTATTTAGCGTTGTTGTAAAATCAACTCAAAATGAAACAATAATAAACTACATGGTTACTGAGATACTAACCTCCATAGTCGGTGGCATTTTCGCCGGTATCACTTTTCCTTTCCTGTTCATATAACTTTTTCCCTGTACCTTCAACGATTTTCTTATTATAGTTTTATTTTTTGTTCTTTGTTTTGTGTTATCGTCCATTTTGAGATGCAAATTATTTCAAAGAAACAATAACGCCCATGAAATGACCATTGAACGAATCAACGAATGTTATTTTGACAATTTTGACATTGACATTTCTATGATCGGATACACGCACGACCCATTTGTAAAGAAACAACATTTGGCACTTACTCGTAACGCCATCTACCAAAAACTCTCAAAACTACAATAAATTTTACTGGGCACTTTGCACCTTTGTAACGGAATGGCTAACTAATGTAGCACATTTGACAGGCAAAATTCCAACTTTGATTTTTTTGGCACTTAACCCAAATGTTGATTCCATGCCTCAATTAAACTAGATTTTAAATACCCGCAACTTCATCCGCGTGGTCTACACTTTCAAACCCCTATTTTACCTTTCCAAAAATCAAAAAAATCCTTTCTTCCTGTCATAATAGCTACTTAGGTATCAAATATCAGCATGCCAAATTTTAGCCCGATCTATCCAGTAGTTCGATCTATGCGTTGATACATATCAGTCAGTCAGTCAGTCAGATATGGGTTTTTGAAAATCCTGTGTGAACTCTTTGATTTTCCGGACTAAAAAGTAGCCTATGTCACTCTCCAGATCTTTACAAAGATCACATCGATCCGTTGCGTTTTGACGTGATTGAAGGACAAACCATCAAACCAACAAACAAACACACTTTCGCATTTACTTATAATAATATGGGTACTGGGTAGTGATATACTTAGGTACTTAATATGGGTAGTACCTAATAGATGACGATCGTACCTATTTTTGAAAAGTTGCAGAGCCGGGCAAATACACGAGTACCTACCTAATAATGATTCTGCAGAGGACCAAATGGATTTAGTCATCAAGACCTAATCGGTGACCATAACACAGCCTGATAAGTTTTTCCTAACATTTAAGGGCTTTGAGCGTAGTTTAGGCATAAACTGGTAGTTCGACAAGATAACTTTTTCTAATCTTTCACATAGAAATCTTGACAGAAGATAAATGAGTTGCTTCAGCGATATCCATGCCAGTAAAAAGAACGTAGGTACATTTTTGCTGGCTATAAAATAGCGGGCTTTTATCGGTGGGCGGGGGCGGGCGGTTGCTAGGCAACGCGCGACCCTCCGAGGGGAAAAAACGGGTAAAAATTCCGGGAGCGAATGGACGGTGATTTTTTATGGCATCGTACATTTTTTCCTTAGCGCCGCGACGCTCGGCGTCCGGGGAGGCGGATCTGTGTGAGTATGGATCGTTATAGAGGGTGCTCCAAATATTTATTTTAATTTACCTGGAGTACAAGTTCAGATAAACACTTGCATTCATCTAGAGCCTCGAATGTGGCTTTTGAATACGTACGGGTACGTATTCAAAAGCCAGGATATAGGATGTCTCAAGTTGTGTGGCTAACCAGCTGTTCCAAAAGGTTCGATTAATTTACTTTTTTTTAATTACATACTAATTATTCATTTATTAAAAAATCTTTATTGCTAACGACATTACAAAGAATGAGAACACAATAATTACATGAGACACTCAAAACAACAAATATTATCACATACTAAGTATACCTATGTAATAATATTTTGATGCTGAGTTTACAGGCAAAACAAAATGAAGTTGTTATTAGTGGATTAGTATAATACAAGTACCAACTTATGTTTCCACTAATAGGTATATCTAGGCAGCGGATTCTACTGATAAAAGCCGCCAAGAAACTTTTAAAACATAGCCTACAACAATAGCTAAGAAGCAGGATTTTTTAATTTTGTACTTTCGGAGTAATTTTCCAATCAAAACATCCTGTATTCAGTCCGAAAGTCTCCAAAGAGAAGTAAATCGCATTGCACGTGTGTGAGTGAAGTGCGGAGGCTGCAAATATTATAAGTATGGATTTTATCGGCCTCTCCCTCTAACCTCGCCTCTCCCATTCCAACCTTCGGAAAAAATATTCTCCAAGAGAATCTAAAATTATGAGAGCAAGGGAAGTTTCCCAGTAATAAGAAAGGAATCTGGGAGTCATTTCAATCCATATATCTTGTGGTACTGTGCCGTTGATGGCATTGTTTACGTCGGACCTAAACGTAATTATGAGCTACAAATAGTTCCAGGTTCGGTTCCCGCTGGCAATTTTTTTTATTTTTTATTATTCAGATATACAAGTTAGCCCTTGACTGCAATCTCCCCTGGTAGTAAGTGATGATATGATGCAATCTAAGATGGAAGCGGGCTAACCTGGAAGGGATGTGGCAGTTTTTAATTTATATTAAACCCATACCCCGTTGGTTTCTACACGGCAACGTACCGGAACGCTAAATCGCTTGGTGGCACGGCTTTGCCGGTAGGGTGGTAACTGGCCACGGCCGAAGTCTTCCACGAGGCCAGACCAGAAAGGAGATCGAAACACTCCCATAGATACCTGGGCCCTGGTGATAACAAGATGAAAGCAGCACCATTTAAAAGCTTACATTTAAATAATCCATAATTGATAATTTGGCAAAATTTGTCAATCTAGGAGCTGAGCAATTCCAGAAGTAAAAAATGAGGTTACCTATGCCCTAAACTAAAATATGCTGACAGCTGATCTGTAGTAGGTTTATTAAATGCCTTGCTGCTAAGAATTTATCACATAGACTTATATTAGGGGGGGTAAGGGGGTGCGCTAACATCTTAGCACCCCAAATGTCAACCTCACCTGCACGTGGTGCCCCCTGCAAATCAGCGGACGAGGATATGACGACCGAAGAATGGCGGGATAACCATTCCATATGGCTTGGCTTTAAATAATACAGACCAGAGACGGGCAGCAGCGTCACTGGTGCGAAATAGCCTACAGCCCTGCGCTGACCAACCCGCCTGCCCAGCGTGCTCAGTATGGGCACTACTTCTAATGAGCACCGCCAATTTGGCGCGATCTTGGAAAGGCCTATGTCCAGCAGTGGACGCAAACAGGCTGATGGATTGGATTGGATTGACTTATATTAGGTAAGCAATTAGAAGGCATTTGCAGTTTCAGGTGCACACCATTCACGAATTACAGACTGTCGTTTGGTCCGATGAATTAACACATATGTAGACTAGATACTTCCACTAGATACACATATGTAGACTAGCTGTCCAACTGTAATATAATACCATCTGTGGATGTCGTAGAGAATTACATCTACCTTGGATCCCAAATTTGCAATGATGGCAGTTGTGTGCCAGAGATAAAGAGACGCATTGCGATGGCGAAAAATGCCATGACAGGATTAATTGGGATTTGGAAGAACAGAGGCATATCACTCAAAACCAAGACCCGTCTCGTTCGTGCCTTAATCTTCCCAATTTTTATGTATGGAGTAGAGACATGGACTATCAAAGCAAGAGAAAGGCAAAGAATAGATGCGTTTGAAATGTGGTGCTGGAGGCGGATGCTACGGATTCCGTGGACAGCCAATCGCACAAACGTGTCTATCCTTTCGCAACTCGGGATCACTGCTCGACTCTCCTCCATATGTTACCAACGATTACTCTCATATTTCGGTCACATCATACGGCGGGGGGACGACAGCTTAGAAAAGCTCATAGTGACGGGCAACACTGAGGGCAAAAGACCGAAAGGCCGCTCACCAACTAGGTGGTCCGACCAGCTAAAGGAGTCCAGCAGGTGTGGATTTCATCACATTGTAGAAATGGCCACCGACAGAAGCCGATGGAAACAGATAAGCCATTCGAGGGCAGTTTGCCAGGACCACGATCTTCAGCAATGAAGGAACGACCGGAAAGAGAGAGACTAGATACTTATTATCCTGCAAATAAACAATTAAAGAGTTTAAGAGACTAACAAACCTATATCCACGCGGACGAAGTCGCGAGCATCATGTTGTATTAGAAATAAGTAAGTATGGATATGGATGGAATAGCAAATTAATTTTTAAAAGAATTTACTTATTTTCTGCCGAATCACGATAAGATACCCTAACCCTTTATCGCAGACTGAATGAAAATAAATCAATACCCTTATATATTGCTCTGCGGACCCCATAGTCGACTGTCACAAAAAACTGTGGGAGCGCATTTATTAAATTGGTAACGGGGAAAGGGTTGATCCCCCTTGTCAATCCGCCATGTTTTATTCATGTTACGTTCGAACCGAATCAGGGCCCCCAGTTTCGCAGATTCGCAATCTTTCTTATTTACTTGTTTGGGAATCGAAAAAAGAGTTCTTTACTTAAAATACATAATAGGTGCCTACCTACATGAGCTACCTATATCCATCCCGAAATTGACCATAATATACATACCTACGAATAGGTACCTACAGTAGGTACTAGCTGATGGCCACAAGGATTGAGTTTTTTAAAAATCCCATGGGAACTCTTTGATTTTCCGGAAAAGTAGCATAAGTAACACTCCAGGCAAAAATTCACGTTGAACCATTGTTGCTTCGTTGCGGTCTAATTGAAAGACAAACCAAGAAACAAAAGCACTTTCGCGTTTATAATAATACTTTTTAGGATTAAGTTTAGAAGTTTTTTTTTCTTTATTGGAACACAAACAGCATTTATATTGATACTTACCTACTTATTCCTAGTTAGTACATACGCCATACCAATTTTGTGATGTTTTTTTTTTCTTTTTCTTTTTTTTTTTTTAATTATCATTTCTTCTTAATAATAAGAAGTATGATATTCCAAAAATGCCAAATTTCATAATTAAAGGTTTCATATTTGAAAAATTTCATAATTGATCTAAGTGTGCATATTTCTTATTATACCTATTTTATTTTAACTTCATGAAAACTGATAAATAAAAAGTACCTACTTACTACTTATGTACCTACTAGATTTTTACGTTCCGTTTGTACATTTGATCTCTACAAAGAATTGCTTAATGCAGGTGCGAAAAATGCATCGATCAAATGTGGCATTTACTACCGCCGACGATAAAACGTTACAAAATGGACATTCCTAATCGCCTTGTCCTTTTTAAAAAGCACAAAAGAATCCATAAAGAACGCCCGCTTTACACTTACAACAAAATACCTACTTGCACCTCTAATACGTATCCTTAGTTCTTAAATATATGGCGCGAAGAATTATAGTTCTTTGCAATTCATCTAAAAATAGGAATTTAACAGACTTAAAAAATGGTTTGCGAAAGTAAAAAAGCTCATCGATCTTGCTATTTGTGGCATGAATTGTTTAAAAAAATGAATAGTGGGTGATTTGTGCAAGTACCTGGGTATTTTATCGTTTATGCATTTAATACAAAAAAAAACATAATTTCGTTAGGTAAAAATTCAAGCTCAGAAGAAGCTTAAAATTTTACCGCTGTTAGGATCTCTGCAAGAAAGTAGGATATGTAGGTATAGCCACAGATAATAATTCAGTAGCTAAGTACAGTCTTATTTTGTCGATAGGGTATTTTACCCCTTTTTTGAAAGTGTCTTAATTTGATCCTAAAGTGATATTAACTACCAAAAAATTTATTCAACTTATTGTACCGTGAAAACCCAACCCGCCATCTTTTTAGGTTAGCAGTCATGACGTCACACGGATAGGCAAGCAGCGGTGTTTTCTAAGTGAAATACATTACAATTTCAATCCATGTGACGTCAAAGTTGGAATTAATATGGCGGTTACGGTATCATACGTTTTGGATACTCATAGGATGGCATGCAGGTTTCCTCACGATGTTTTCCTTCACCGTTAAAGCAAGTGATATTTAATTACTTAAAACGCACATAAATCCGAAAAGTTAGAGGTGCGTGCCCGGGATCGAACCCCCAACCTCCGATTAGAAGGCAGACGTCATAACCACTAGGCTATCACAGTTTTTTCGATTGCTTATTGCTAATACTATCTTGTTTACACATAGTACCTATACATTTTTAGATTTTTTCTCGCATGGTGTAAAATACTGGAGGTAACTATTACATTGCATTGAATATTTTATACATAGGTAGGTAAGTCGCACAATGGTTTAAAAATGTGTCTGTGAACCATTTGTTCGAAGCAAATAATAGCAGAAATTAAACTTTCCTGTGAAAATGTCTATCGTCAATGTAACGGTTCAATCCAATATTTTAGACCAAATACGCCCTTTCAAATGAAACTACAACCGTTTGTTGAAAATTAGCACTTAACTAACAGAAATAAAGATTATTTTAGTGTTCCTTTTTGCGGTTGGTGGTCATAAGATCCGATCTCCGTCAAGGGGTATTTTTGAGGCATTTTTAATTTATCTGCCCCCTGCCATTATTTTTGCCGAGGGGTCAAGCGTTATTGTCTGTCCAACTAATGGTCATCCACTGAGTGCGTTTTATGGCCGAACTAAATTTTGAGCTGACGCATGTGCTTGCGTTTCCTGTGAACATAGTTTAATTTATGGACTGTCCGAATGATCGGAGTCTTTTGTCCAAAGAAAAAATTACGATAAATTCCTCGTAGGTAGATACAACCCGTCGGGAATATCTGCGAACCTGGCTTAGTGACGTCATGCAACGCGCTCGCGTTAGCACCGGTATTGGATAGGCGAAAACTGGCTGCCGGTAAGCGTGAGGGGAAGCGCATTCCAGCGAGGTGCCCAGATATTTCCGACGTGTTGTATATACTTTAATTGGGAAAGATTCTTAACAGCCTTTGGTTTAACAGATTCAGTGTTAAATTTGACTTAAAAATGAAAATATGTCAATGTGTAAAGTGATACATTAAAAAAATCCCATTTCGATTTACTGAATTAGTAAAAAAGTCCACCTTCTAATTATGTTTTTTACTAGCTTATGCTCGCGACTTCGTCCGCGTGGACTACATAAATTTCAAACCCTTATTTGACCTCCTTAGGGGTTGAATTTTCAAAAATCCTTTCTTAATCGGATGCCTACCTCATAACAGCTATCTGCATGCCAAATTTCAGCCCGATCCGTCCAGTAGTTTGAGCTGTGCGTTGATAGATCAGTCAGTCAGTCAGTCAGTCACCTTTTAATTTTATATATTCAGAAGAAGATTTCCAGTTATTATTTTTCACTGTTTAACTTCGTAACGTACGTAGGTAGGTACTATCTCTGAAAATAATTGAATGTACAAAAAGTCAAGATTGTGTAATGTATACAGTAGGGCGATTGTCTAAATCCTGCATCAATCATTATTACAATCTCAATAGTTCTGATTGGCTGAATTGGTGCGATTCTTGTTGCAACAATGCATTGTAGCCAATAGTGAGCGAGCGTTAACCAATCAGAGATGATTGCGATCGTGACATTGTAGCTGTCATTCTCCCGCAATCGCGCAGCTGGTAAGATATAATTTCAGGAGTAATAATACTTATAGGTATTTCTCAAAAAGTTGTAACACGTTACCTACGCAACTTGGTTTCGTTTACTTGTGTTTTTTTTTTTTTTTTATTCGGGTACAAGTTAGCCCTTGACTGCAATCTCACCTGGTGGTAAGTGAAGATGCAGTCTAAGATGATAGCGGGCTAACCTGGAAGGGGTATGGCAGTTTTTATTAAACCCATACCCCTTTGGTTTCTACACGGCATCGTACCGGAACGCTAAATCGCTTGGCGGCACGGCTTTGCCGGTAGGATGGTAACTAGCCACGGCCGAAGCCTTCCACCAGACCAGACCAGAAATTTAGAAATTATAAAATTCCAAACCCCTGCCAGGAATCGAACCCGGGACCTCCCACTAATAAGACCACAGCGCTCACCACTGCGCCAGGGAGGTCGTCAATTGTGTATTTAAAAATAGGTATTCGCTATTGTATTAAGTCTAGACCACGTCATTACCAGTTATCATCTGTACCTATACATTTCTGTGACCGAGTAAAATAGCAAAGTATAATAATTTTATGCATATATAGGTACATTATATTGTGCATAGGTATAGAGAGTGAGCCAGCCAGACCTTCCTTATTTTATAAAGCTGATAGGTAGTTTCTCTGCGTATTGTTCCCAACACTGGGAGGAACGTTTGTTTGGATCATGGTGGCTTTGGGAGATAACCGGTAATAATTTTTTTTCCACCGCAACTCCTAAATGCCTGAACAGATTTGAATGTATCGTTAGAATCCTTACATCATGAATATAAATATAAATGATAATATATAAGTGGATATAATTTTTTTGACAAAAAGTTCAATATGGTGGCTGGCATGGAGCCATTTTCAAATGTGATTTTTTTTACTTTTTAGTTCGTTTTTGGCGTTTTTGGCGGCGCAATCGTGTTTTTTTTATAATTGCGACTTGTTTACATAATTTTTAAAATGTAGGCATTTGCTACTCATAGTAATAAATAGTCATCTGGATTATTATTTATTAGGAAGGTACTTAAGTAGTAATCGTAAATCCGACCAATATTTGTATTTGTAATGTAAATCTTACCTACCTTGTCTACCTAGTACTTACTGACGAACTGATTTTTTTTATCGTATTAAAACTTTCGGATTTTTGAACAGCCGAATCGTATTTGTCGATTCTTCGAAAAGAAATACGCACAATGATTTATTGTAATAATTACGATAGGTATCGATTGAAAAACTTAAAATCCGCATTTCAGACAGACGGTCACGGATGAAGCGAACCTATTGCAAATTGGTGCAGGCCTGGGGTCAAACACAAAGGGCCGGTCACACATATTGACACCCCGACAATGGTGGGGTCACTTTTATTTGTAGCTGAAACTTAATTTATAATCTTTTCACACACGCCATTAAGAAGATTACTACCCTTTTTCCTTCGATAACAATTGTACATTGTTGCGTGAAATAAAATGAAATAAAATAAAATGTAACCGTACCTATATAACTATTGTGCATACAGTCCATAGAGTAGGTAACTGTAATACTCTACAGGGTGTGGGTTTTAGTAGTATTTAGATACCGTGGATTTCAATTTAGAAAATAGAAAAACTGTCTCTATTATTATTCTTTAAATAAACTAGCTTATGCCCGCGACTTCGTCCGCGTGGACAACACAAATTTTAAACCCCTATTTAACACCATTAGGGTTACCCACCACAAGTCCAGTAGTTTGAGCTGTGCGTTGATAGATCAGTCAGTCAGTCAGTCAGTCACCTTTTCCTTTTATATATATAAGATAGATAAGTGTAAATTACAATATTTCGCGATTCTAACTTCAAAACTGACCGACTTTCATACAAATTTCAAACCCCTATTTTAACCTTTTAGAAGTTGAATTTTGAAAATTCTTAGCGGATGCTTACATCATAAAAGCTATCTGCATGCCGAATTTCAGCGCGATCCGTCCGTTGAGCTGTGCATTGATAGATCAGTCAGTCAGTCAGTCAGTCAGTCAGTCAATGAATCAGTCAGTCACCTTTTCCTTTTATATATATATATAGATTATTAGGTACTTAGGTACAGGTTAAGAAACTAATGGGGAAATCGTAAGCCCTGATTTCTTTTTATGAAGATTGATGATAAATCTTTCACATCCAAATTGAATCCAGCGTGAAAAGGTGAATGTCATTTTCATTTAGGCCAAATTCTTTAAACTTTCGCTTCGTTCGTTCGTTTAAATCTCATCCTGTACAAAGAAAAAAAAACTTAGTGACCGTAGACCATTGGTCTCGATTTTGACACATTTTCGAATGTCGAATTGTGCTCGATAGGTGATTTATTTTAGGAAAGTACGGATAAGCTGGGATGGGAAGATGTTTAGGTTACGGGTCAAAAGGCTGATTGTGCGGGATTTAATTGCCTAACGGTCAGATCGCACGCTTGCAGTGCAAAGGTTAACGGTCGACTTGAGAATACGATTCCTTGACAGATATATTTCTTTAAATTATATTAGGTGGAATGATAAATACCTCCATTGAAGCTTTCGAAATCCTAGTCATAAATTGTCCTGTTTTTTGGACAAGAAGGAACGTTGGTTAAGTACGTAGGTAGGTAGGTTGGTTAGGTACCTAAACAAGTGGAATGGCGACCTCGCACCGGAAGACGCAGCGTTGAAAGACCCCCCCACTAGGTGGACGGACGACATCAGACGAATCGCAGGGAGCCGCTGGATTCAGGCGGGGCAAGACCGTGGCGTGTGGAAGTCCCTACATGAGACCTATGTCCAGCAATGGAAACAAGGCTTAACTTATTCCTACAGTATTTATTTTATTTGTTTATAATTATTCCTACGATATAAATATAACTAGTTACCTACCTATTATAATTATTACCTACTTTTAATTTTTATATTCACTTTGATTGTAATATTGTTGTAAGTACCTAATGTATCTACATCAAAATACAACATTTTGGTTTACATTCTAAAAGCTTAATGGGGTATTTTAGCCTACCCTTTTTTGAAAAGTGGTGATAATATATTACGAAAAAATTCATAAAAACTTTATTCATATAAACTTTTCAAGTATATATATTTATAATAAGGTAGGTATGTAGGTACTTTGGTTCGTATTGCCTTAAGCCGCACAATTGGACGAATAAGATTAGATACAATCAACCTCTTCTCTTCTCTCTTCCTCTTTCGAATTCACTTTGCCATTAATTAAAGAGGATATAAAACAATAACTTAGCTAATGTTAATGGATTTAATTTACAGGTTCTTAAATATTTTTTTTGATATCACTTTTATTTCATAGTTTTAAGTTTTCATTTCTGTCGACAGTCCTCACTGACTGCCAATTTTTTTTTTTTGTTAGGTACAAGGTCTCGTACTTAGTTCGAAGTCCATAATATAATCCTAGCTTTACAAAATTTGAGGACAATGTCACGGATGTAATTTTTGTGAAAACGCAATAAATTGTTGACCCCCCGACCATTTGACCCCAGCGGCCGTCACAAAAGGACCCAGCGTCTTGGGGCGGCTGACCCGTAATAATAGCCTCAGCTACAATGCTTATTGAGATAACATAAATTATAAATTACTATTTACAAAAGTGCAAAATAAATTATTGTAGCAATCATGGGATTCAATCATTTTATAGTTTTACTAGCTGATGCCCGCGACTACATCCCCGTGGATTTTGGTTTTTAAAATCCTGTGAAGACTCTTTGATTTTCCGGTATAGAAATTGAATGACACTGTCCCACTGAGATACAGCATAACCCTGTTTGTTGTATCCTCCATGTAAAAGTCACGTCGATCCATTGCTCCGGTGCGAATGGTTGAAGGACAAACCAACAAACTTCGCATTTATAATTTACTAGCTCTTTTATTTTCCGGGATAAACATTGCCTATGTTACTCTCCGTCTCTTCAACTATCACTATGCCAAAAATCAGATCGATTGGCTGCTAAGTTAGGGCGTGAAGAAAGGACAAACAAACAAACACACTTTCGCATTTATAATATTAGCTTAGATGGGTAGTGAAGTAGGTACCTAGTAAATTACTAGTAGTAAAGTAATAGACAAGGGTAAACTAACTGACTGATTAGATAATTATGACCATCTTACGGTTCAAAGATTGAAAGATTAAAAGATTCTTTATTTGCGGAAACATTTTACAACGAGATGTTATTACATAAAATTGTCCAGTAAAAATGTTTTGCCTTAAATATTAGGCATGCAAAACGATTAGTAAACCTAGTAAAACAATAACTATAAGTAATTTGACGCACGTTGTCTTTGTCTATGGTAAAATTCAAAATTTAAAAATGTCTAAGTTGAAAAAATTCATTAATGTTATATAATGTCTTGTCTATTAAAAAATCATGCAATTTATTCTTAAATTTATTTATATTATTACATTTCCTTATCTCCCCTGTTATCCTATTATATATCTTTACCGCCATGACATAAACACTTTTGTTAAGGAATGAGGTTCAATCCGCTTGGTCTATAAAAGTTCCAAAAATTTTAAAAACTGTTCAAAAGACTTTATTTTATCAAACATCCCTTAACAATAATAGGTATACCATTCATATCATTCATTTTTATAAAAGCCAGAAAAAAGTTAACACGTGTAAACATACCTTAATCAAGTGAAATGAACGTGACACGTACAAAAACCTTTTAAAAAACGTGAGAGAGATCGTTATCTTATTAAAAACCTGCATCAAAATCATAACGTAAACGGCGAAATCTGTTTCGTGGAGCATAGAAGCAAAGAGTAAGATAGAGATAGCTGACAGCTTTATGAAGCAAAATATTTCAATGCAGGTTTCTCTTTCAATCGATCCCTTATCTATGACGAAACGCGCAGGTAATGTTATTTTTGCATGTAAAAAACTCACCCCCGAATATAAAAATAAATAAAAAAGACCCTCACGATTCACGCCGCAAATCGCTTTATCGTTGAATGTGTGCCTTCTAAAAAACCTGTTAGGTTTTTTATAAACCTGATATGTATCTAATAATATACCCCTGAATTAGGTACCTACCTAATGCAATTTATTGTAAGGTATTTTTATTACAGTGCGACAAGGCTATCTTGGCGCGTGGCGAGAGTAAGTAGTTTTGAGTAGATTTTCTGAATAGGTTCCCTATTTAGTATAGTTATTATGTAGTAGCCTAGCTACCCTAGATATACCCAAGTGAACCAGAAGTGATCAAAATCCGTCATTAACTCATAAGGCATTCCGAACCAGTGGTAGATGCATCCGACTATTCGTAAGTACTTGTAAAAGTATTTACGAATAAAAAAGATTTTTATTTATTTATTTTAAGAAATATGTAACAAAAACTTTCTGTTTCTTTACAGCAAAATCAAAAGCCGATCAAAAAAAATTGCATTCACTTTCTGTATTATCTATGCAAGTCCTTCTCGGAATGTGCGCAAAAAGCATTTTTTTAAGCAATTAGCTACTGGTTTGCAACCGGAAGGCCAAAACAGACAATGTAGCTAGTGTATGTAGGCAGTAAATAAATCCAACAAACTTCTCACATAAGAGGATAGAAAGTAGCTTACATTTTATATTTGAACTCTGTAATAATATGGGTACAATTTGCCTGAAACAAATAACATTATTATTAATATTTTTCGGTTTGCACAAAAAAAATGAAAATTTACCTATTTTTATTTTTAACTAGCTGATGCCAGCGACTTCGTGCGCGGATTCAAAAACCCATGGGAACTCTTCGATTTTCCGGGATAAAAAGTAGCCTATGTCACTCTCCAGGTCCTAAACTATACCTACCCACGAAAAAATCACGTCGATACGTTGCTCAGTTACGACGTGATTGAAGGACAAACCAACAAACCTGGTGCTGCAAATGTGCGTGGACGGCGGTAATCACTTAACATCAAGTGACTGATTGGCTGCTTAGATCCTATTCAGGCGCCTATATCTATTTTAAAAACTGAAAGTAAAAGAAAAATACCGATTTTACCGATTATTTTTAAGACTGTTTTTTTATTCTGATGTTTCCGTAGGCCTATAACTGCAAAATACACAGACTTCTTTTGGTGACAGCTCTTGATACCCAATATTTTCAGAGGGTTTTTATTTTTTCTAGGAAGAGGAAGCGACGGCAGCTGTGCCTCGTGCCGACTTGTGCCGTCAATACTTTTTGCATGCTCAACTAACAGCCATTTTTTTGTTTTCGAACGTTACATTTTTTTTATACTTAGGCCTACCTTAAAATTGGTTACAAGGTGGCTACTGTCCTGAAATTGCAACTTAAAATAGGTAAGTTTAATTTTAATACAATATAGTGGCTAATTCCTTTGTACACAATCTCTAAACTAAACTAAAATATCACGTCTAAATCTATTGCTATCCCTTTCATAATGTTGCTTGCGGAAAAGGAAAGCACTAGATTTAGACCTGTTAATTTAGTTTAGTTTAGAGATTGTGTACAAGAGAATCGGCCCCAATGTTTGGTTTCACGTTACACAGCATCGTACCGGAACGCTAAATCGCTAGGCGGCACGGCTTTTGCCAATAGAATGGTAACTAGCCACTGCCGAAGCCTTCCACCATACCAGTTCCAAACCCCTGCCAGGAATCGAACCCGAGACCTCCCACTAATAAGACCACAGCGCTTACCACTGCGCCAGGGCGGTCGTAAACGGGGTGGCTAGTAGGTAAGTAGGTATAAATCAGCTAAAAATAAATAATTATAATTTACTCAAAAGGTGTGCTCAAAAGTTAAAACAAAGTACATTAGTAGGTACCTACTATATCTAAGTAAGTAGGTATTCACCTATTTACATTGTACTAATTTGAATAACAATTGTTTGGCCAACCTTCGCTTAGAATATTAATTTACGAAAATATTTGAAACTGATTCATTGCTGTTTTCAAAAAATAATTCGCAAATTCTTACAAAAAGTTCCCTATAAGTACTTCCGTAACAATTAGGCCCTAAACCATTTAAAAAGTGTAAAGGTCCTAATTTCTGAGTAAAGCGAATTTTGGCTACTGAATGAGCCAACACTTGATTTATGAGAGCAGCTGATTCGGCCAGTGTCGTCCATTTTAAGCAAAAAAATCGTAAAATGAAGCTCACTTTCATAGGTCACTTTGCTTTATATACAGGCTGATTCGTTAATTACAGTAAAACTAAATTAGTAGGCAGGAATGTAAAGGTTTAATAAAGTAAGTAGGTACTTACATAACTAATTACGAAGAAATTAAACAAAAATTATAAGTTAAAAGTGTTATAAAAATAGTACAGTACGCGAAAAGTAATGTAAGTACATCAATGTAAGCCTTTAGAATGACATTTCAGCTTTGTAGAGCGTTGTCTTTGTCACTCATACCTATATGATGTTTTGTCGGTCTCAACGACAGAGACAACGCTCTACCAATCTGCTATTTCCTTCTAAAGGTCGATGTACGTTACTTTCTGCCGCGTACTGTACGAATATTACTGCTGACAGATAATTCAGAATACAAGATTAGTCATTTATTCCTAGTAAGTGTTTGCTCTTGATCACGAGAATGTTTTATGACATCAAGTAAGAATTATCTAATTAAGTAAAAGTAAAGTAAAGTAAAAGTAAGATAAGTATGCTTTATTGTACATCAAACCCAAAAAAAAAACCTGTACAATGTAAGTACTTACCTACATAATATTAGGTACTCAATACTTGGTCAATTCATTTTTTTTCATTATAGGCGCACGCTTGACCACGATCACATGATGGGAAGTGACGATGTGGCCTATTCACATTCCCTGAAATAAAATTATAGAGAAAGTTGTTCTTTTTACCAGATCCTGAGTTCACACTGATGTCGGTAGCGCACACGCATCGATCGCGGGTCAGCGCCGATGGCAGCATCCTGGCGGCGGCGTCAGTAGGTATCAGTAGGTATACGAACTACGGACGTATGCGACGGACATCAGCGAATCATCAGAATTTATTCTTAAAATGTTTGGCACTAGGTCTTCTCTCTTCTTTGCCGCTACACTCTTGACAGAGCGGTCGTGGTCGTCACTGCAGTGCTGTGGCCTGTGGTACGCAGAACAATACGTCTCCATTCCTTGTGCAGTGTGCACATATAGCATTATACATATTTAGCATTGATTAATAGTTAGATACAATTACCTATATCCGTAGAATATCTAGCGAGTAGAACTCTATCGATAAAGTCACCAAAGATTTTATAAAACCAAATAAGAATCATCAAAATAATGTAGGTGGAGGAATTGGAGCATCCTTTAGCAGAAACAAGATGGCAGCGCCAAAATACAACAATGGAATCTAATTTGGCAAAACATTGCGAATTGGCGCAAAAGGGATCACGCAGAGCCCACAACCACTTCCATTGCACGACTACGCGTAGGTAGCTGGTACATTTTCATTTCACACAATAGTTTAGCATTAGGTACCTCTTCCTTCTATATTATTCTTCTTCTTTTTCTATATATACATATATACACAGAGATCTGTACCAATACTAACTCTGTACCAAATTTCATCAAAATCCATTAAACTGTTGGGCAGTGAAAAGTTAGCGGACAGACAGACAGACAGACACACTTTCACATTTATAATATTAGTAATATAATATTAGTAATTATAACTAGTTTGGATAGGCCTCTCCATAGCTAAGTAGGAGAGTTCTCCGACACACTTTTTAATTTTCGTAATTTTTAGTAAGTATATTTTGTTCTTATAGCAGCAATAAAAATACATATTCTGTGAAAATTTCAACTCTCTACTTAGGCTATTGCGGTTCACGAGATACAGCTGACTGACAGACAGACGGACGGATGGACAGGGGAGGCTTAGGAAAGGGTCCCGTTGGCACCCTTTGGGTACGAAACTCTGAACTCTTTTCTTCTTTCACTATCTTTTTTTTTTGGTTAAAAAAGAAGAATGTTCGAAAACCTGTAGATACCTATAGGTACCTAATCTAATCGTTCCATAGTATTATTTTTGAGGATTCTTTATTGCCACTCTCGCTTTTTGCCGTTTGTCCTGCTTCCGGCACCCGGGTTTTGGAGCGAAAAATTGCCACGTGGCTGTTGTTAGTGACGTTGTAACGAACTTTAACGCTAATAATTATTATAGCTAACATGAGTAGGGTATGCCTAGAGAAAGTAACTTCATTTGGGATAGGCAATTTATCGATTCTTTTTAGCATGGATTAAACTTTAATTAATTTATGGAACGCAATTCAAAGTAACGTATGTAAAAAAAAGTATGACTATACGAGTGCAGGTGCAGGTACGAGCATGGCAGGCGGTTAATGTTAAGTTACGGTTGCCGATAAACTTTGATCACCAATAAAACTAAAAGTGAGTTTTACAAGTCAGTATTCATACCTACCTACTTGCAGGGTAAAATGTTGAAAAATTACGAAGCTAAGCCTAGGTTAAATCACTCATTTTGATTTTATTGACCAAGCTTAGCGGGAATCGTAACATTAACCGCCTGTCATACAATATTAAGACCCGATTCAACTAAGCATTTAACTCCCGTTTAGTTAAACTGTAATGCTATCCCTTTTTGGCAGAAAATGACATACGCAGTTTTCAAAGTTCACAGCCATTCACAGCCGTTTACGTGACTAAAGTAGACAAAAAATCATTTTCTTTGTCGATTTTCTATTGAATATCTCGTATTTTTCTTAACTGACTAAATAGTTGGTTTCAAAAATTCATATTCAATACGGATGCCATCAATAGATCCTATATTTTACATGCTGTCAAATATCCTATTTCATCATCATTTTAATTTAACTCATATTTTTGCTAAGTACTTATACCTACTAAGGATTCCTAGAAACCTTAACCTGAAACACCTGAACAATAGTAGAGTTAGTATGAGACATTTCGCCAACGTTGATAGAATTCGAATGTCAAATGTTAAACACAATAACGTCAGCCTGAAATGGAACTAAAGATTCTTGATTTACAGTCATTCATACATTCAATACCTACCACTGATTTTTATTTCGCATGGTTCTAGCTTTGTACCTACGCATGAAGTAAATGTATGAGCATAAACTAAAGCTTTAAAACATGGCACTACAAAAGGTGTTTAAGTAAGTTCCATTTTACGTGGAAAGTGTTTCGATGCTCGAATTCTATCAATATGTAGAATCTCGTACTAACCCTACAGATATAACACAAATATTACAGTGAAAATATTTAATCAAGTGTTTTAAACTTATTGTATGGTCTTTATTGGTTTATTTTTTCAGTTTTTTTCCGTTACGTATCATATATTTCTTTTTACGTACCTACGTACATAATACAACAAGATACCTATTAGTCAAAATAAGTTTCTTTATTGATACAGCTGAATTGTTTTATTTATAGTCCACCTGTGTTGCGTAAATTTTTTACCTCTGAGTATTAATTTTACTATGAATAGGTCCGTCTACAGTCCCGTAACTTTTTTTATTACATATCTTAATTTTATGGGACTTTTCTTCGACAATGACATGCCAGCCCCATCTTAGCTTATCATCAAACAGCCTGTTTGCGTCCACTGCTGGACATAGGCCTTCCCAAGAGCGCGCCACCACACACGATCCTCCGCCTTCCTCATTCACCCACTTATTCCGCTACCTTCTTAAGGTCGTCAGTCCAGCAGGATATCCTGTCCACTGCCAATTCAGCTAGCTCATTTGTTGAGCTATGTTTGGTTTTCCTACGGATTTCCTCGTTACGGATTTTGTCCCTCAGAGAGATAGGTACCCACTCCATGGCACGCTGAGCGACTTTAAACTTGTAGACAAGGCTAACTGTCAGTGTCCACGTTTCAGCGCCATACCTCATCAGAGGTAGTACACACTCATTAATGACTTTCGTCTTTAGGCTTTGGGGTATCGACGAATCGAAGACTTGACGCAATTTTCCAAATGCTGTCCATCCCAGCTGTATTCTTCCTGTGTTAAGTTACATTCTGATGTATTCGTTCAAGTTTATCTACACGTCATTCATTAAGTAGGTACCTATAGGTATTATTATAATTTTATAATTATATAAATGTCGATAATATTTTTTTATGTCACACCTAAAATATTACATTGTTTGTTGTATATTCTATGTTAGTTATTGTATATTTCCGTACATATATTTCTTCAAATTTTGTAAAAGGTCAGTTTAATGAATAAATAATACGTCATGTTATAATTTATTTTGTATGTTAATTTAATCAAAGAGCAAAGTGCGTAATAAACAGTACATAATAAAAAGTATTTTACAACACACAATATAACAATGGGTTACAACTTGTTTTCAAATTAAAATTAGCAAGTCATTTCCAAATGATGTTAAACACATATTTTGTTTACCTCAAAATTTATACGTACTAGGTTTAAAATACATAAGCTATGGATATTTATTAATTTTAATTGAAATACATAAAGTAAATGCCACATGTTCCAAATGAAATCCTTGGGAAATAGTACCTACCTAAACCTACCACATTAGAAACTAAATTGTAAGTACACCTAATAGAAATGACCGATGCTGTTCTGTTATTTTAATACCTATAGTACCTACCTAGAGCTAGAATTAGGCCCACTTGCACAATGACATTTAAACTGATTTAGTTATACTTTGTAATGCGGTTGCCAAAAAGTAAGAGCATTAAAAAAATTACATAGGTATCTAAATCAACTTAAGCTAAAGCGTTTGTTTTTATTCAGATATATTTATTTATTTATTTTATTTACAGATACCAGTTAGCCCTTGACTGCAATCTTACCAAGTGATGATGCAGCCTAAGATGGTAGCGGACTAACCTGGAAGGGGTATGGCAGTTTTCATTAAACTCTTTGGTTTCTACACGGCATCGGAACGCTAAATCGGTTGGCGGCATGGCTTTACCGATAGGGTGGTAACTAGCCACGGCCGAAGTGTCCCACCAGATCACACCAGAAATTTAGAAATTATAAAATTCCAAACCCCTGTCAGGAATCGAACCCGGGACCTCCCACAAATAAGACCAGCCTACCACCGCGCCAGGGAAGCCGTAAAAGTAGCTGAAGCTAATAGTATTTCGTCCTTAATTAAGCTTGTACCCCATGTCTTTAAAATAACCTTGACTTCTGCTAAGTGCTAACCAAAGTGACTTTTTTGACGGTCAAATTTAACGTTAACCAAGACAACCTTTTGTGCGCCTGGCCGTAAGCGTCCTTGTGCAAGTGGGTCTTAGCATTTTCTACTTCGTGGTTTTAGCCAAGCCCATTTGCATGAATAGGTACGCTAAATCTGGTTTAGATTTTGTAGTGCATTTCAATAGTAACATTTTAACTAGTGATATTTTTCTACAAAATTAACTAAACTAGATTTAGGTCTCCCAAAATATTTCTACTTAGGTATAGGTTGTAGAAGTCAGGATTCTTTAAATTATTACCGAAATTTGATATATGGCATAATTATTTAAATAGGTATATAGAAGGAAAAGGTGCCTGACTGACTGACTGATGTATCAACGCACAGCTCAAACTACTGGACGGATCAGGCTGAAATTTGGCATGCAGATAGCTATTATGACGTAGGCATCCGCTAAGAAAGGATTTTTGAAAATTAAATACCTAAGAGGGTGAAATAGGAGGCTTGGTTTTTGGTAGGCAGTAGCCAGTATGAGTAGGTATCTCTTTTTGTAGTTATTTAGTCAGAGTAGCTATAAGTGCAAGCCCGAGTCAAAAAGAAAACCTACTTAAGAAAACAGAAAAGCAAAGCCTCCCAAAATCAACGGCTCTCCAGACCATTTTATCGTACAAGATAGGCTCATTCATATACGCAGTGGGGGCTCATTGCGGGCGCATTGCGGGAGGGAGAGGGGGAGGCTGCGAGGGAGCTGCCCTCGGGCGGGATAGATTTGAAGGTACAATCATTTTTTATGCGAGGGGAAATAATACCCGCCCTCCCGGGGGCACACTGAGCTCTAACTTTTCCAGTCATATTATTATTTGACTTTATTCTTATTGTATGTTCTACAGCTAGGCATTACGTAAGTATCTATTTTTTAATCCCTGATTTATAAGAAGACAAATCGTAGAAGACTTCTTAGAGATACACGTAAAAGCGACATCATTTGCCCGGGTGGCGGCGCTTCAAATGGAAAAACTGGAAAAAGTTTTAAATAATTTTAAAATAGTTCGCAGTAGAAGCGACATTTGCGCCGTTTTTAGGGCGTCGGAACCGCTTACGCGCTTCTGTGATAAGTCATCTAAGGAAAAATATAATATTGCTGTAAGGACAACGATTGGAGAGATTGGATCTAAATATTTGCTCTTGCAAGATTTGTTTCTTTGATATATCGCGGGTGGTAAAGTCATATCTACTAGAACAGTCAGCGTCATTTTACCCATAACTTCAATTAATGACGTCAAATTAGATAGCTGACTGTACGACTTGGAAGACAACGGCCCTCCATGGCAGTCTGGCAAAGTTACAGAATACACAACAAACCTGTAGTCTGTCGACTGATTGCATATGAATGCAAATAAAAATAGACAGTTCTTGCTCGAAGAGCTTTTGAATTATGAGCCTCTTTTTACTTTTATTTATGAGCCCGTTGTGCCCCAAGCCTACTCTCCTGCCCTCCGTAATAAAGAGCGTGTCTCACAACTGCCATAAAGGCCGAGCACATTACTTTTTACTCGCGATAAGGGCACTTTCGGGCCCTACGCGAATATTTCTCCACCCGCTATCCACCGGCACCGGTCACTCTCCGAGCGCTGACCGGAAAAAAGTCTTTTCTTCGCGCCTAGCACGTTGGTATACCTAAGTTTATGGGCAAAACAGACTTGCGATAAATATAGTACTTAGTTTTAACTCATTTTGAAAGTAAATTTTGGTTCATTTACTTCTAGGTATTTTATAAGTAGGTACTAGCTAATGTTCACGACCTGTCCGCGTGGATTTAGGTTTTTAAAATACCGCGGTTGGAAAAAAAATGTAAGAACTGTTCGGAAGAGATTTTCTAGTACCAAACTGACTGCAACTACTACTAAATTAAACTGTACTAAACTGTAGGTATTACTACTTCATCATCATTATCAACAAACGGACTTCCACTGGGCATATATCGCGCCACGATCAGTGGCGTAGCTAAGTAACCAAGGGCCCTGGGGAAGATCAAAGAATGGGGCTCGGGGCTCCACTGCTATCTAAACTGGTTAGGTTTTATCAAGTAAAAATATTAAATATACAAATACATTCACAGAAAGAATTTAGGGGAATTCCCTAGTAACTTTCGAATTTCTCTCAACTGAGATTAAAGTCAGGTTGCAACCTGTCATATTTATTTTGAAAATAAGAGAAATTTTCAAAAGTTTAGTTCGATGGAGATTTTCTGGTAAGGATTCGAGGGCCCCCTGAGCTTTAGGGCCCTGGGGCATTGCCCCGCCTTGCCCCTAGGTAGCTATGCCACTGGCCACGGTCTCGCATCGCCTAAATCCAGAGGCTCCCTGCGACTCGTTTGATGTCATATGTCCACCTAGTGAGGGGGTCTTCCAACACTGCACTTACCGGTGCGAGGATTTTAGCACCTTGGGATCCCAACGTCTATCGGTTACTACTATGTGCCCTACCTACTTCAGCTTCCCAACCCGTTGAGCTATGTCGATTACTCCGGCTATCCTACGGATTTCTTCATTTCTAATTTGATCACGCAGAGAAACTCCAAGCATAAGTAGGTACCTAGCTCTGCACATCCCCCGCTGAGTGAATCTGAGCTTTCTTATGAGGCCCATCGACGCTTATCAACCATGTCTCGCATCCATGTCATCACTGTCAACACGCACTGTTTGAAGACTTTGGTCTTTAAGTACTGAGGAATTTAGAACGAGAAGAGATCTCGAAGCTTTCCGAACGCTGCCCTGCAGCCAAGTTGGATTCGGCGACTCGGTTCTTTCTCGAAATTGGTAAAAAGCTGGATTTTACTTATGTCCCAGGTAGGTACCTACCTAAGTAATATTCGTCTTTACTCTATGATTTCGAGTACAGAGCTGCAGACTGGATGGGAGGGAGTTGGAACATGAATATTAGACATGATTTAGTATTACTTAGTAGGTACCATCGATAATTAGTACCTACCTAAGTATAACTATTTAAAATTACTTTTTATCTCTATTAGGCAGGTAGATATATGTATGTCATTCCCATTGATTGTTTACACTTTTGAACATCATATCATTAACAGTTTGTTTATCATCTTAAATCACACATCATCACAAAATAAAGGGATATTAACTCGCAATTAGCTTTAATTACTTTCGTTTTATGAACCACTTAGTAACTAGGCTACTCTTCTTTGTGAATGCCGCTCTGTGATATCGTTGTGGCTATTAAAAATCAAATAACTATTAACAAAAAGAACCTTAATTGTCTTGATTATGACTGTGAGCGATTTGTTTATTTACAAGCCAGACATAGCTATACGGACGAGTATGTTTTTTTTCCTTGTTTCTGCTACAGCTAGGGTTGCCAAATGCCAACTCCACTATAATCCATATCCATACTCAATACTTAATATTATAATTAATGCGAAAGTCTATCTGTCTGTCTGCTAGCTTTTCAGGGCCCAACCGTTCAAACGATTCTGATGAAATTTGGTACAGAGTTAGCTTACATCCCGGGGATGGACAGGCTACTTTTTATCCTGAAAAAACAAAGAGTTCCCACGGGATTTTTAAAAAAGTACCTAAAGTAAGAGTAAAATGTAAAACACTACTAGATTCCTGTTTTTAACCTTCCAATAAATTACCTAGCTATACTTTATAGAAATATAGAAAAAAAATACTTTAATAATTAGTTTAAAATATATTGGCAACCCTAGCACAGGTACAACTCACACACAGATTACAGAAACTAAAGGGAAACGTACCTAATTTTATTTTCTGAAAACTTCAGAAACCATACTTCCTGAAAAAGTGCATGAGTGCAGTGAGTAGTGCATATTCCATAATTAATGGAGGTATTAAGATGGGTAAAGTGGAAAATTTCTCGAATTCTCACAGGTAAAGTGGGTACCTACTACCTACCTACCTTGATAGGTTCCTTAATGGAGTTTATAGTGCTTCATTTTAAATATAGCTTTACAGTATTACATATTATTATAAATTCTAATCAGTTAATGGGGCCGATTCTATAGGCGTTTTTCTAAATTTAAAATGGCTTATATTAGACTTAGAGAGATGTGCTATTCTAAAAACACACTTAAATGACAGGCCTAACATAAAATTTTAGAAAGTCTTTTAGGATAGGTAGTTAAATTTAGTTAAAGCTAATAAGGGAATGCAGTTTAGAGATAGAAAACCTTAAATTAAAGATTCTATAATTTAGTTTAGGTTTAGGTTAGGGGGCAACAGAATCAGCCCCAATATTTACCCATTTATTTTGCGTATTAGTATCAGGTGTTCATTTACAGTTGGCATACGCAGATGGTAGTTAGATGTAGATACGCATTACGCGTAGGTTCAGTGTATGCATATAGGCATAGGCATAGTAGGTAGGTATACCTACGCAGTTATATAATGGGTCCCTCAATGGGACCCATTTAATGATGGGTCTATAATACTGGTTCGGGAGTTACTGAAGTACGTTGAGAGCATTACATGAATATGTCATTCAATGTTCTCAGCGTACATATTCAAAATCCATTGATCTTTTATCGTTTTGTATTGTATGTCTTTTTTCTTGTACCTTTATTTGTATTTAAATTTATTATTAATTATCTAGTTAGTGTAAGTGGCACTGCCGTTCTAATAAGATATAAAAAATAAAATAAATAAATATTATTTCGTGTAGGTACCTACCTACAATTTATCATGTAAGTAGTTACCTACTGTGATAATTATACAAGTTAATATTTTATACAATAACTAGCCTAGTCCGCGTGGACTACTCAAATTTCAAACCCCTATTTCACCCCCTTATGGGTTGAATTTTCAAAAATCCTTTCTTTGCAGATGCCTACGTCATAATAGCTATCTGCACGCCAAATTTCAGTCCGATCCGTCCAGTGGCTTGAGATGTGCGTTGATATACGAGTAGATCAGTCAGTCAGTCAGCTTTTCCTTTTATATATTTAGATAATAAAAGTACCTATCTACCTAATAGTTACGTAGGTAAGTCAGTATTGTTACACTCACAATCCTCTTCCTATATTAATCTTGTGTACATGTAAATCCATGTACTGAAAATAAATATCGTATCGTATTTCCCATAAGATGTCGATTACAAAAAAGTTGTATATATATACGAGATTCCTTTTTTAAACGAGCTTCCACGATTGGTCGATTCAACGTAGTAAAAAGCTCGACGCCCTCTTTACGCGCCGGCCTTTTCAAGCGTTTTTTATGAACCAAAACATTTCCCGTTTAAAATATGTAGGGCTGATTCTGAAGGATAGCAAGTACCTACCTATATTATTTCCCTTACGTACCTATGTACCTACCTAATATAGTATCTGCAGTCTATACCTACTTTATTCTTATTGTATCCTATTTTGTTTTAAAAAACTTACGTTCTACTGCCAGAAAAAGGACTTAGATAGTTTTCAGAGTGTAAGTATGTATTAAATAGTCTATAATATGTGAGTTTCTTTAATAAACCATTTTAAATTAACGGATATGGGGTATCGTTAAAAATTAAAATCCTTAGCTACATCATCCCAACTGACACTGGGTATAAATTTTTAGAAAAAAAATTAAAAAATCAATATACCTACACGGCTGTATGGCACCATTTTGTGAATGTGTTTTTTTTTACCTTTTTTTTAAGTTAGTTTTTTGGCAGAGCAGCCGTGTTTTTGATTTTTAATTACGACTCAACGTACCTACGTACCTACACGATTAAAGCAGAGGCTTGTTAGAGTTAGAGGCTTGTTTGACTACCTATATGGTAGTCATCCTAACTTAACGCTAAAAGTGTTTGTATCATAAAACTTATTGTGACAAATAAACATAAAAATCTCATTATCGCATTAACGAATACAATGGGAAAACAATCTCATTTGCCTGTACTCCCGCTTTTATAGCCGTATAATAACCGAAACAGCGCGCACTTTATTACAATAACAGCCCGCCAGGAGTTGCTTATTTTTTTATCTACACTAATATTATAAAGAGGAAAACTTTGTTTGTTTGTTTGTTTGTTTGTTTGTTTGTTTGTTTGTTTGTACTGAATAGGCTCAAAAACTACTGGACCGATTTTAAAAATTCTTTCACCATTCGAAAGCTACATTATCCACGAGTAACATAGGCTATATTTTATTTTGGAAAAAAATAGGGTTCCGTAAGATATTTGGGTTTTTCGGACACAAGTGTAAAAAATCAACCAGAAAAGTTACTTATTTTGCGTACGCTGCCTAAACTATAAAAGATAGAACCATAAAATGTTCTAATTAATTGTAGATCTTATAAATATCTACAAAAAAGTCCGCGACACACTATACCCATCTATGTCGAGTGAGGCACAGCAACCATTTTTTTATTTAAAAATCTTGAATTTTTTTTGGACTACATTTAAACGCGTTTATTTTACTCATGCTATTAATCCTTATCAAAATAAATGATTTCATCACTAAGAACAGTTTATGGAGATAATATTTGGTCTTTGAATGATTAAAATTGGACGTTTGGTTTTGAAGTTATGGCGAAATTAAAATATTACGATTTCTGCTGCACGGCCCGTTGTATTATATAAAGAGGTAATAATGTCGTTAAGTTTGTTTGTAGGGGGTAATCTTCTGATGATCCTGAGTGACATAGGCTATACGGGATCTTTAAAAACCTAAATCTACGCGGGCGAAGCCGCGGGGATCAGCTAGTTATTAATATCGCATAAACAATAACTTAATAACTTGATCCCCACCCACAGTAGTCGGCCGCGTATTGGCTCGGGTAAAAATAGGCTGTGGGGGTGAGAAAAGGACGTGCATATCGCTGAATCATCCCGTCTAGCTCGCACTGGAAAACTCGTCGCCTTCAAATGTAGAATACATTTATCGATGTTTGGGGCATAAAAATTGACAGATTTTTTTTCAGTCCATTGTGAGACTTTGTCGAAGTCACACCAGGCTCGACCGCGGAGCCGAAGGGTTGTCTTTAAAAAACATTTTGAGCTTTTTTGCGTTCGCGAGCTTTCGTTGCGATTGTAGACCGAACATTAAGTGAAATATAAACAACAGTGCAGTTAAACTAGATTAATGCTAGGACTATCGAAGTGTTGTGTTTACTAACAAGATCTGATCTTAAGGGGAAGGTATGTAGCATATTTTATACAGACGTTTTTTACGTTTTTCAATTAAACTTTATAATATTTTCCTTATAATGTTACCTATTAACATTTTGTTATTTGTTTCAAGGTTGTTTTAAAAAATAATAACATTCATACGTAGATAGATAGGTATGTATTTTCATCCATACATAAATAATTAATGATTAAGTTTAATTTACTTCAGTGGTCTTTTAAATCATAACGTAGCTTTTACGTTTTAAGCTCTGGATTCAATTTTTTTAACTACCTTCTAAGGCGGAAGGCTTGAAATTTTAAACATAGATTGAAACTGGATGTACCTACCTAAATGGTATAGGTATAAACTCGCTTTCTCGTCTCTGTTTGTTTGTTTGTCTTCTCGATAAGCTTTAACTTGAAATTTTAAAAATGGATTGGAACTGAATGACATTGCAATATTAACTCACTTTCTTGTGTCAAAATGAGCCAGCCCTTCTGTCACCAGATGAGGTTATAAGCCACGTTGAAATGCCTCGTAAAATTTTTTTAGCACTAAGACTACATGGCCCTAGGGCACAGGGCAAAATAGCTCAATGTTAATAAAATTAGAATGGTCGTAGATTCGAAGTCCGAACCTCTTTCTTTAAGGTCCGCTCAGACGAGGGACTATATAGTTGCCTGTTGACGACAAAAATGTTTCTCTATAAGAACTTAGAGCTTAGACTATTTTCAGTAAGTCTTATAAAATAAGTAAAAAAGTAGAATACAAGTAAGTATATTTTTATTCAAATAATCTTTTATAAGTTTGACTTTTACATTTGAAATCGTCAAATGCATCTACCACTGGTTCAGAATGCCTTTCCTTCCGGGAAGAACCAGTAAGAAACTCAGCGATAGCTCTTTTCAAAGGTTCGATTTATATTATTATGTAATATTAATATGCAATCAGGTAGGTAAGAGCTAAGTATCTCTCATTCTGCATCGTATTAGGTAGGTACCTATTAATTATTGCTGCGGATTGCGACACCGTTTCCATTGATCACAGTAGCGGTTTTCTGTGAGGGTTTTCAGATAAAAGTATTTGTTTTGTTTTATTTACCTGGATTTAAGTAAGTACCTACTAAACATCTCGAGGGTAGGTAAGAATGTACTTCAAAGGAACTTGGAACCGTTAATCACTTTTAAAAACAAACTAGGTACCTACCTATACATACCTAAATAAATTAAAAGCCGTCGGTACCTTTGACAATAACACTGACGGTTAATCAGTTAATTACTAATTTATTATAAACGACCCGCCCCGGCTTCGCATGGGTGCAATGTAGATACTTACTAATGTGGTGTCATTGCCTCGGAAACTCTCAAATGAGAGGATTTTTTCCGACCTAATTCACATTATTTCAATTTCTCTAGGGATCTCTAATTTTTTGAGAATTAAACTATAGCTATAAATCTTCCTCTTGAATCACTCTATCTATTGGTGAAAACCGCATACATACAGACTCGGGAAGCGACTTTATTTTATACTACTATGTAGAGATATTGCTACAATGAGAGCCGTGATAGCTTAGTGGTTAGGACGTCCGCGTCCTATTCGAGAGGTGAGGGGTTCGATCCCGGGTATGCACCTCTAACTTTTCGGAGTTAGGTATGTGCGTTTTAAAGAAATTAAATATCACTCGCTCCTTTACTAACGGTGAAGGAAAATATCGTGAGGAAGTCTACCAATGGCCAGCGTGGTGGACTATGGCCAAATCCTTCTCATATTGAGAGGAGACCCATGCTCTGTAGTGAGCCGGCGATGGGTGGATCATGATGATTGTTCTTACTTGTAAGTAGGTACCAACGTGACCTAACGATTTACATTTTTTTACCTATTCGCGTTTTGCAAGCAAATTTTTTCCACGAAGCATTATTGTTTAGATTCGAAGACATCGTCATTCTTGGAAAATTCATACGTGAAATTACTTTCATTATACTTATACCTAAAAAAATGTTTTATGGATTTCTAATTAAAAAAGCCAGTCAAGTGAGAGTCAAACTCGCGCGCACTGAGGGTTCCGTACTTAGGTATTTTTTTCGACATTTTATGCGTTGATAGATCAGTCAGTCACCTTTTCCTTTTATATATATAGATTAATAAAAATCTGTTTTAGAATGTACAGGTAAAGCCTTTCATAATATGATACCCCACTTGGTATAGTTATCTTACTTTGAAAATTGAAAATACCTAATAATTATTTGTTCATTATCACATTTTAATTATTTTTTTGAGTGATGTAACCACAAACACGGTTTTCGGATTTATTCCTGTACTTGTGCTATAAGACCTACCTACCTACCAAATTCCATGATTCTAGGTCAACGGGAAGTAGGTACCCTATAGGTTTTCTTGACAGACACGACGAACAGGCGGAATATAGTATCGCAGGGAGAAGCTTCATTTTTTTCATAATCTGCTAGTGGTGAGGAAACTTGCATACGGTCAACCTGAAAATCCATAGTAATATTATAAATGCGAAAGTGTGTCTATCTGCTAGCTTTTCACGGCCCAACCATTCAACTGATTTTCATGAAATTTGGTACAGAGTTAGCTTATATCCCGGGGAAGGACATACGCTACTTTTCATCCTGGAAAATTGATGAGTTCCCATGGGATATTTAAAAACCTTAATCCACGCGTACGAAGTCGCGGGCATCAGCTAGTTAATAATAATGAAACAATGCTCTCAAAGATGTTTGATGTCTGCTAATCTACACTTGACCAGCGTGGCTATGACCTTCTCATTCTGAGAGGAGACCGGTTCTCAGTATTGGGCCGGCAATGGGTTGATGATGATGATGAGTGATGAATAGTATTTTTGTTTGTTTCAGGTATGCTAAGTTGCGCTTCCCCCGCCGGCATGCCGCCCGCGCCGCACGCGCAGTCTTGGGGCTCGTTCAACCAACAACCTATTATTGTAAGTTGCCTAGTTACCTTATACCTAGTCCATGTTTCTTAAGTTTGCATAAAATATAAATCACAAAAAAAATTAAGTCGCTTGTGTGTTTCTCCGGCGACTGAGACCATGTGAAGTTTAGGTTTTCCACTCGTAGGTATCATTTTCGTACCTATTGGCCACACATAGTGCGCCTCTTATGCATTTCAGAGAGAAGCTACTTAAAAATAATAGCAAGCAAACGAGCAGTCAGGTCGTCTGATGTTAAGTGATTACCGCCGCCCATGAACATTTGCAGCACCAGATTTTATAAAAGCTGAAAGTTTATCTGCATGTTGTCCCCAACACTGGGAGGAACGTTTGTTTGGATCATCGTGGCTTTGGGAGATAACAGGTAATAAAGGTGTAAAAAATTGTACGTCAAAGTATAATTTTTTTTAATATTTTCTTCGGAGTAGTAGTAGAAATCACGTCATCCATTGCCAGACACTTTAGTGTCGTGGGAACCCCCGCCAGACACCCTTAAACGTTAATAGTTTATTAAACTTTAAAGATGTCTGGCAGGGGGTTGCCACCATACTAAGTGTCTGGCAATGCATGATGTGATTTCTAAAACTATTTTGAAGAAAAAAAAATTGACTTTATACTTTGACGAAAGATTTTTTACACCTTTATTACCTGTTAACTCCTAAAGTCACCATGATCAAAACAAACGTTCTTCTCAGTGCTGGGGACAATACACAGAGAAACTTTCAGCTTTTATAAAATAAGGCAGGTCTGGCACGCGCTGGCTCCTAGGCCATTAGTAAGTATCAAAGTCTACCAATTTTCTGGTTCCTAGAAAAATGCCGACAAATGAATATCAAAGAACGCCGATTTCGTAAAAACGGTGATTTTCTTATGATCAATCTCATAATCATTAGTTACCGATTAACCCATAAGTCTAATTGGGGACCAATTTTTTGTAACAACATTAGCATCAACATTAGTCTCGCGTCTTATTGATCTTAATTGATAAAAACTAGGTACTTAATTATTTATTTTTCTTTCTATAGAAATCGGAACCAATGGAGGATGGAAGCTTCTCGAAAGAACAGACAAGTGGATTCTATTCGGAAGGCTTCCACAGTGCATCGCCGTCTTCATCGAGCAAGGACTCCAATGGTCATTCGCCCCGAAGCGTCGGCAGCGCGGGAGAACCGTTACCGTTCTACGAAAACATGCCTTTGAAGGCCAAAACTAATCTTGGTATGCATTTAGAATCTTATCGTAATGGCCTGCCATACAGTCTTCTTACTCCTCCTGGTTTCGAGCACGGTAGACACATTGAAGAACGCGAGTCGTCCCCATACGAACCGTACTCTCCGCGGTCTGTTGCAGCGCCCGCTCACGTCTCTACCCCCTTGGCACGTGCTGATGCAACTCCACCCAAATCTCCCCCCAGAACCCCTACATCTCCCGACAGAGAACATGATAGGCGGTCATTCGATCGATTCCATGACTCCGGCTTCGATGGCGTCGGTCAGAACAAACCCGATGGCGATGACGGTCAAGAAGGATCTGGACTCGAAGATTTTGATGAAGAACCAGGTCTACGCGTTCCAGCAGTTAATTCCCACGGAAAAGTGAAAACTTTTAAATGTAAGCAATGCGAATTCGTCGCGGTGACCAAACTTAGCTTTTGGGAGCACAGCAAAGAACACATTAAACCCGAAAAGATGCTAACGTGTCGGAAGTGTCCCTTTGTTACGGAATACAAACACCATCTCGAATACCACATGCGAAATCATCTCGGATCTAAGCCTTTCCAATGCACTCAGTGCTCTTATTCTTGCGTAAATAAATCGATGCTCAACTCGCATCTTAAATCACATTCGAATATTTATCAATATAGATGCGCTGATTGTAATTATGCTACAAAATACTGTCATTCTCTCAAACTTCACCTACGCAAATATAAACACAATCCTGCAATGGTGCTGAACATGGATGGAACACCAAATCCTTTGCCAATAATAGATGTGTACGGCACTAGACGAGGGCCGAAACAGAAGCCCATTTTGAAGATGTTTGACCAACACCACATACCCAATAACAATAAACCCCAACCTCCTCCACCATCCCATCCTCTGTTTGGAAATCATTTCCCTGTCAATCTACCGTACTTACCTCCACTCTTGCCCCATTCATTTTTGTTCCCGCCAAACAATAACTACGAACAACAAAGAACTTCTCCAAAAGTACCTGAACATACAGTCGAGCAGCAACCTTCACCACAATCTATTTTACACCACCGTTTGTCATATGGAGAGGTCCCTGTCGAAGTTTCCTCTCCTCCACCAGTAAAATCACCTGCAAGTTTACCTCGGACACCGACGGCTCCACGCTGTGTTTCTCCACCTCCTGCTAACGATGCCCTCGATTTAACAAACACGAAGATTAGTGAGGCTGGCTCACCGCCGCCCACAGAGCGTTCTGCCAATGCAGTGACACCCACCACAGCGATGAAAAACAGAAGAAAAGGGAGAGCTTTCAAACTACAACCTGCGGCTTTGAGGTTGCAACATGAAGACAGCAAAATGGAAGCAGATGCGTCTGACTCGGAATCTGATGCGTCAGCAGAAGCTGCTACTTCTACAGCCTCTAATTCATACACTTGCCAATACTGCGACATTACGTTTGGCGATCTCACTATGCACACCATACACATGGGATTCCATGGATACAACGATCCCTTCATGTGTAACAAGTGTGGCGAACGAAGTTCTGATCGTATAGCGTTCTTTATTCACCTCGGTCGTGCGCAACACGCTTGAACTCTTAGAAAAGCTATGATTAAAATTGTAAACGAGTTTAACTAGTCCACGCTGTACTAGTGTTGTAAGCTACTAGAATAACTGTTGACAAACATAAGTGACTAGCTGATGTCCGCGACTTCGTCCGCCTGGGTTTAGGTTTTCAAAAATCTCGTAGGAACGCCTTGATTTTCCGGGGCAAGAAACTAGCCTACACTCACCAAGTCTTTAATTATATCCACGCAAAAATTCACGTGGATCTGTTGCAAAGTTGCGGCATGTTTGAACGACAAACCAACAAACAAACACACTTGCGTATTTATAATATGGGAGATAGTGATTAGCTGCTTAAGGTAAAGTATACTAGTTTTATTGTAACTTAACATATTGATATTTCAGCCAAAGATTAATTTCAATAATATACAGGAATGTGTTTTGTGTAACACTAAAATGTCGTTAGTTTAAATGTAAGTTAAGAAAAGCTTGTAACCTTAAAATATAGTACCTATTTGCGTTTTTGTGTTTAATTGTAAGCTCTAATGTAAATAGTAGTAGGTTTGTGCTTTTAGAATTTAAATCATACTACTACAAGTTACAGCTATGGATGTACCCGTACCTCATAAATAAAATTAGTGAGTGACCAATAAGTAAATAAGACTGTATCGTTTTAGTACAAATCTAATGTTCAAGTCAGTAAGGAGTTTGTTTGTGATAGCTTTTAAGAATATTGTGTAAGATGTACATTTCTATATTTACGGTGAAGTTACCTATTATCAGCGTTAAAATTTTACGGATCCGAGAGGTTGTTCATTTTTTTACATTTTCTGAATTGTTCACACTCCCTAAACACATGACATTAAATACAAATAAATGAACAGCGCCTTAAGAGGGGTTTACTCGTAGTGCGCTCCAAACAAACGTAGTTCTACTGCTCGATTGCGGTAGAATGACAGCTACAATGTCACGATCAAAATCATCTCTGATTGGTTGACGCTCGCTCACTATTGGCTACAATACATTGTTGCAACAAGAATGCCACAAATTCAGCCAATCACAACAATTGAGATTGTACTTAATAATGATTGGTGCATATTTTACGAAATCGACCTATGGTTCTCATTTGAATATGTACTAACTTATCAACCTCAATGATTTGTAGATACGTTCTGGGACTAATGGAGCCAGCGCGTGCCAGACCTTCGTTATTTTATAAAAGCTGAACGTTTATCTGCGTATTGTCCCCAACACTGGAAGGAACGTTTGGTTGGATGTTTGTTTGGATCATGGTGGTTTTGATAACAGGTAACCTTTGTCCTTTATTACCTAAAAATTCTCACGGAAAAGTCTAATTTTTTTTTATTTTCTTCAGAATCCTAGTATAAGAAATCACATCAGGCATTGCCAGACTCTTAGTGTCGTAGCAACTTCCTACACTTAAACTTAACCTTTAAAGGTCTGACAGGGGGTTGCTCTATAATGTCTGTGTCTGTTTTCCGTTAAAATATTCAGATTAGAATTTACATGACATAAGTAACTATTTTCATACCAATCATTAAACCCGTGTAACTTTTTATCTAGTATTGTAACGGAAATTGGGCAAATCAATATAAATAGAATATATTAGTATCTAGAACACGTCTACAAAATTACATCGAGTTTGACTGGTTAATATTCAAATAAGAACAAAACTACGTTTGTATGGAACGAGTGACGCAGAGACTGTCGTTAAATGTAAATTTTAATGCAACATTTACAGTACCCGGCAAGAAATATTGTACATCGACCTTTAGAAAGAGATTGTGGTTTCGTAGAGCGTTCTCTCTGTCGTTGAAACCGACAAAACGTCACATAAGTGTGAGTGACAGAGACATCGCTGAACAAAGCCGAAATCTCATACTAAAGGTCGATGTACATTGTACAATATTTCTTGCCGGTCACTGTAAGTCAGAGCGTATTTATTTTATAGTGGTAGAAAAAGATTTATTATTTTATTTATTTACTCGCTTAAGTTATTAATATAAGGTTTTTTGTACGGTTAGTTGCGGCACCAAATTGTGTTTACTATAAACGAGCATAATAATAATAGCGCCAAAATTCTGGCAACAATTTTTGTCAAAATAATATGATAAATTAATTATGCATGAACGACTGAAAATAATAATTGTAATTTGACTAAAAATATTCGTTTGTGTGCTGGAAACAAATTAATAAAAATACCAGTTTTATTCAAGTTTTTTATTCAACTCGTATAAAAAATTATCTACTCGTACCTTTAATATTGTTTTAAGGCGTATTAAATAAACAATACGATATATCTATTTATAAAATAACGGGAAATATTTTATACTTACAACAGCATTGATATTTTTTTTAATTGAGAACTAAATAAATTTATTATTAGATATTTTTATATACTTACCTTGGACTTCTTTACAAAAAATGAGGTAGGTATCTACTGAGTTCCCTTTTTAAATATTACCTACCTATTTACTAATCTGATTAAACGTACACCTACTTAGCTATCCTATCTAGAATAAAAAGTATAATGAATACAACAATTTCAACTAATTATAATAAATACTCAATAAAAAAATATCCTCAAAATATAAGAATTAATATTTTAATTTTGGATTGACCTTGTGGCTTTTGAAAAAATAGATAGACTGCAAGGATTTAGTTTTGTAAAATGTCAGTCATTTAATTTGTAATAGGTATGATTTTTTCCCAAACATATTTGTATTTGTATTTGTATTTATTTATTTCGATTTAGACTCATTACAAGCGCTTACGAAAGTCAGATCGGCATAGAACTATACAATAATAAAATGATTGTACAAAATATGGAATATTATAATCTAGATAATACTAGTTAAAGATGGCATAAAAATTATTAATTTACTCAAGCACCTTGTCGTAAAGTGTAATCAAATGTTATATTACAAGTACACAAGTAGTTGAATAGCTTGTGCAGTACTATATTTTCCTTTTTTTTATTAAAATTTCTTTTATTTTATTTTTAAATTGCCTATCAGAAAGGTCGGTTATATCCTTTGGAATCCCGTTGTAAAAGCGTATCGAACTGCCCATAAATGATTTACTCGTTTTAGACAACCTGAATGCCTGCCCAGTTAACTTATGTTTGTTTCGTGTATTAAAGTGATGAGAATCCGAGTTTTTCTTCTACGATGGTAGATGTTTTCTAACGTACATAATATTCTCAAATATATAAAGTGAAGGCATAGTCAGAATGCCGATATCTTGAAAAAAATGTCTTAGAGAATCCCTGGGCTTCATCTTATAAATGGCGCGAATAGCTCTTTTTTGAAGTATAAAAATTGTTTTCCAGTCAGCAGCAGAACCCCACAACAAAATTCCATAAGACATCAAGCTTTGAAAATAAGCAAAGTATACTATTTTAGCAGTTTTAACATCTGTTAGTTGCCTTATTTTACAAATTGCAAATACTGCTGAACTTAGTTTACTTGCCAGAATATTAATGTGCGGTCCCCATTGTAATGTAGAATCAATAGTTAGTCCAAGGAATAGAACCTTGTCCACAATGTCTAATTTTTCATTGTTGAGAAATATCTCAACATTTCTTTCACCACGAAAATTCGATGAAGCAAAATATACACATGTCGTTTTTTTACTATTTAATGCTAAGTTATTGACCGAAAACCACTGCGAAAGCTTGGTGAGTGCTTGATTAAGGTTGCTCAAATCGCAGTCTTTCCTATTAACTTTAAACACGAGAGAAGTGTCATCTGCAAATAATACGATATCTGCTAATTCTTTTACTATATTAGGAAGATCGTTAATATAGACTAGAAACAAAAATGGACCGAGAATTGATCCTTGCGGCACTCCTAATTTCACTTTTGTTCCCACAGATGTTCCCTTATTGACATATACTCTCATTTCTCGGTTAGTTAAGTATGATGAAATAAGTTTTAGGGCCTCATCAGTAACTCCATAGAACCTCAGCTTTCGGATTAGAATTTCGTGGTTTACGCAATCGAAGGCCTTTGAAAGATCGCATAAGATGCCAATTGCATTTTGCGATTTTTCCCAGGCCTTTAAAATATTCTGTATCAGGTCAGCTCCAGCGTGAGTTGTAGATCTGCCCTTCGTGAACCGTGAACGTGAATATAACCTACCTACCTAATTTTCAGCCATTTTTCAGCTTATCCCGATAACAAAGAAACCAAACCGGAAGTTTTGATTTGATTTGTGAATACTTACTTAGGTCAAGTCAAGTGACTGAGCAACTTACGTACTTTCCTAAGTAGTAGACATGTGTCCGCTATAGCTTAACTTAACTGAAAACCGCTGCCGTGCCTATAGCGTACCGTAGCGTTATTGTCGTAGCTAGCAACGGTTTTCAGTTATCATCTATGACGAACCACCTGACAACGCAACACTGCCAACTGGCAACTGACAATGCATTGTTTGGTTTTTTGGTAACTAGAAACGCAATAATTATGCCTTCTCTTTCTTTCTTTCACTAAAAGCTGAGAAGGAGCGGTTATTGGCTACCGGCTTAGTAACTAAGAACTTGGTAAACCAAAGCCGACCTTATCTCTATTACTCTAAGGCTTAACTGTACAAGTACTTGTCCATTACACTTTGATCTATCATTCTAAATACAGTTAGCCTTAGAGTAATAGAGATAAGGTCCTCTTTGGTTTATCAATCTTCATGAAATGTTTTTGGTTAACTGGACTGTGGCAAACTATTCGTGCAGGCGTCCACTATAGTTTGACCTATGTCAATGATCAAATTAAACTTTACTGCTATGAACTTAAGGTTGTGATTACTTCACGATATTCATGAAAGTAAAATTGGTTTTATTTTAGTGAATATGCGCGCGCTAGCTATACAGACGGTATTGATACGGCAGCTAGCTTAGTTACTACTACGGAAACCGCTGCGCGTTGCGCATATTAAATTAGTTGAAACACAACTCTGATACCGATATTCGGCAACGGTTAACAATATCGGTATTGAAACTAAGTAACTGTTGATTAACCGTTGCCGTAAATAGCCAATAACGCCCATCTTTACTAAGTAGGTACCTAACTACTTAACCTCTTTTCATACATCTGGTTCTTTAGTGCCATTATATAAGTATGGCAATAAAAAAGAACAGTGATTTGAGATTTTGCATGTAGCTAGTTTTTCTCTATAATCTGCAGTGTTACTTACCAAACTTATAAGAAACATCAGTTTTTCTAACCTAAATTTTTGGCAATAACAAGCTAAGCTTAGAAATAATTCTATAGATAGATTGAATAAAATAGAAAACGAACGTTAACGATACCGTCTATTCTACCTAGGTTTAAAACATACGCTTTTACAATAGATAAAAATCGCACGCTTAATAATATTAAAGTGACCTTATTCAAAATGAGTCAAGCACACTTTGTACCTACTTACAGTGACATTTTTGCTGTCCAAGTAAACAGCAAAGTCCTAATTGCAAAACATTTTTTGCGATTCGTCAAAAAACTAATATTTTGACTAGGTCATGGCATTTTTTGTAACTCATTACTTAATGTGTAAGAAAGTTGAAAAAAAACCTCCTAGAAACGATGCAGAATTTTAAACGGTAGCATGCCTATAGGTACTTAGATACGTGACGGCTAAAAATACAGCAATCCTTTGTTTTAGACATAATTGTTATGGCTCGGCTATTTTTTTAAAAGAACAATACTATTTTATGTCACCGTTACGGGTAAAAACTGCGTATGAATATTCATAAGCTCTTGTCGAACCTCTATTGCTTTGAATGATTTAAATATATTTTTAAGATTTCGCACACAATTTTTGCGATTGAAAAATAATCATACTTCCTACTTGGTAGCCTCTCTGTTGGTAGGTTAGGTAGGTAACGACGACTAGATACTTTTTATGAAAAATAATCCTATTTGTTTGTTAGTTCGTTACATAAAGGTATGCATTCGCGCATCGTTCGTCCGATTGAGTTGAGACGTTGTACAGTTGTGGTCATGCTTGGCAGGATATGTGATTACCTAATTTTTAAGACCCCATGTAAATAATATACCTACATATACCTACCATATCTGAGCAAAATAAATAAATGACTATGAGTATGAACACTTGCGTGTACATTTCTGGCACAATACCATCAAGTTTGCTTAAAAACATAACCAGGTTTGACCTAGGCAAAGCTATGTTATCCCGGCGACTCCATCACCTGATGCCTTAAGCAGAAAAAAAGGCCAGAATAAACATTGTCACGTGTACCTAGCAGTCGGGCCTCGCTCTTTTAGGGTTCCGTATATAATTATGAACCACATATTTTGGTTGTATGAAATATTTCTTTTCCGAGCCCGACATATCGCAACAAACCGTGAAACAAAAACCCAAAAAATGTTTTTGTTTTGGTCACAGCTTACAAAGTCTAAGTACCTACCTACTTAATGAATTGTTGATTTCAGTATTTATTGTTTAAATACAGTAGATAATAATATATGGTACATAATATGCAGAAATTTCATATTCCTAACGAGTTTAGTTTTTGAGATAGACCTCGTCACAAAAATGGTCTACAACTGACAACTTTCATGGCCCCCAATTTCTTTATTTTTAAGACAAAAAAGAATAAAAAAATATATTCGTACTTACCCTACTTTATTCAATAGTAGGTAGTACCTATCACTTGCTTTAACGTCCCATCTTAGGCCGCATCATCACTTTCCATCAGGTGTGATTGCGGTCAAGCGTTTGCCTATAATACATAATAATAAAAAAACGGTGAAGAAAAACATCGTGAGGAAACTGCATGCCTGAGAGTTCTCAAAGATGTCTGAAGTTCGGCAATTCGCCCTAGGACAGCGTGGTGGACTATAAACCCTTCTCACCAGTCCTCAGTAGTGGGCCGGCGATTGATCATGATGATGATGATGATGAGGATATTTGGAAAATGCTTACCTACTTGTTTAGGAAAAATATAAGTCCAAACTTGAAAATTAAAAACTAATGTAACTGAAATGCATCTTTTGTATGCGCAAACCTTAAAATAATTAGTCAAAAAAAACTTACGGACAAAAACTCTTTCCACGTGTAACTGCAAACGTTTTTCTCAAGGCTGAAAATTCAAACGCTAAATCATAATAATAATGTATAAGTAGGTACCTACTTAGTAGTTTTTTAAACATTAATTAACATTTACATTTTCAAGTCTACGAAAAAACTTCAATTAAATAACGCTATTGTCTAAATATTTCCTTGTTAGATAATAATGTATGAGTCTAGCAATTCTACCATATGGACAAGGTATACGTATAGCTACATTAAGATACTTGTGTACTATCTATGCAATACTGAAAAGCACAACGTAGGCAAACCCTCTCCCTAGCTAGAAATGGACAGACGATATCAAACCAGTCACAGGGAGCCGCTGGATCCAGCCGGCGCAAAACCGCGGCGTGTGAATTGTGGAAGTCCTTACAAGTGATGCAGCTGTGAGCTTCTATCGATCGACGACGATGACGACTAAAGTAAGTAAATAAATAAATAAATGAAAATATTTTTTATTCAATTAAACTTTCACAATGCATAGCTACTATTCGGTAACTATCATAAGGTAGCTAAACTAGTTTTGACTACAAAAGAGTAAAGACGTCATAATATTCAGTCGAGAGGCAGTCTGGATTGTTACTTGAAAAAAGCTAAAGCTTACATTATCATAGCTTTTCATAGAACCTTGTAGGTAGATATTAAGTATAGTGTGAACAACGTAGACTAGTAATTCCGTGAAAGTTATATCATTTAGGTAAATTATATAGGAATACAACGCAAAGGACAATGAGATGTGGTATAGAAACAAATTTTTAGAGAATTTGGGAAACAGGTAGGTACATACCTACCTATTAAGTACAACCAACTGAACATCTATAAAACGTAAACTAAGTACTTAGTCAAATCTATACTCTACTTTACATTTACATTTAGAATAATATATCTACTAGCTAACCAGCCCTTTGCTAGGGTGTTTTGTTGCTGAAAAACTTTTGCTAGTGGGGTTCTAAGTTATAGAGAAAACCATGCCCAATTTCTAGGCCTGGTGGTTTGAGCTGTACGTTGATATTATGTCAACCAGTTCTACCTAGGTAGCTACCTTTTAATAAATTCTTTGAACTTTTTCGTCCAGTATAGATGGAATATTTTAATGGCATTTACTAGAAATGGTTTCAATAAAAGTAATACATTATCGCTCTGGGATCGCAACAATTGTCGTCTGACCCAAATCCTACGGATGTTGCAGATTCATGAAACGCGAAAAAAACTTAAAAAGAATTCGGTTTAACTCCACATAAAATCAGGACAGCGAAAATGTGGAGTCGACTGATCGTAGCATAAAATAGTTAAAATGGTTTACTATAAATATGTATGACTTTGATGTAAAGTTCAATAATCTAAATATATAAAAGGAAAAGTTGACTGACTGCCTGACTGACTGACTGACTGATCTATCAACGCACAGCTCAAACTACTAGAAGGATCGGGCTGAAATTTGGCATGCAGCTAGCTGCATGCCAAATTATGACGTAGGCATTCGCTAAGAAAGAATTTTTGAAAATTCAAATCCCAAGGGGGTGAAATAGGGATTAAAATAGGGAAAATTCAACGTCTTAGAAGGTGAAATACGGCTTAGAGGGGACAGTGTAGTCCACGCGGACGAAGTCGCGGGCATATAAGCCAATCCTTATATATATGTAATCATCATCAAAAGACTGATTGCGAGAGCTTTCCGCAAATGGTCCAGCTTATCGAATTGATAATACTTACCTACATAATAATTAATAATATACTGCATGTATTGAAGTGAAATAAAAACTAGTGTAGGTATATTTATGTATCCTAAGCTCTCAAAGCAAGTGGTATTTGTCTAAAATATACATAACTCTGAGAAGCTAAAGGTGCGTGCCTGGGATCGAACCCCAGACGTCCCACTATATTTTTAGTAAGGCTACCATCACCCAATATTCCACTAGTAGGTACTTATCTACAGTAAAAATAATTTGAATAAAACTACTCCAAGACACTCTGCGTTCTACTTACACCTCAAATAAACCTATGAATCGGTGTCTGAATGGCAGAGAATGCATGTTTTTTCACGGTTCGTGCTGACGCAGGTGTCTTTACGCCACAAAAAATCACGAGACCTGCTTAACATACATTTTTAGCGCACAATACCTCTGCAACTCAGCCAAAAAATGCTAACCCACTTAGATTTATTTGCCATTTTAGAGCGCACCGTACTTCTTCATACCTTTGTCAATTTAGAAAATACCGTATAAAGGTCCCTGTATTGGAAATCACAAAGAGGTGCTAGGTAGGTAAGGCACTGGATGTAGACTTGCTTTGACTCTGTCTGATCTTCATCATGACATACAGAACTACTGAACTCATTATACCTAGATAGAGCTAGTTTATCAAGAAATTATCTACTAGTACCTACTTGTACTCCGAGAATGCTCTCTCGAGAGTCTGTTTTACTTTTAGATGATTTGAGTGGTGGTGCGAATTGCTTGCATTTTTGCATATTTAAAAAGTGGGAGGGCTGGTTGTATATATCGCATGCTACACTTTGTACCATACAAACTTGTCTGTTTTGGCCGATTACAGTGAACCAAGCTTGTTTTTCAAATGGACTTCCGCAAAGTAACGCCTGCTTAGTGATAGTGATATTAGCTGAGGACATTGATATAAAATAGATATGTAACTTTAAGTTGTATATTACCGCGTACCGGTAAGCGCAATGTGGGACGACCTCCAGCCACACGAGTAGAATATCTACTTATGTGCTCCAGCCCGTTGGACTGATGACCTGAAGAAGGTGGTGGGGAGCGGATGTATGAGGAAGGCGAAGGACCGTGTTTGGTGGCCCGCTCTTGGAAAGGCGTATGTCCAGCTGTGGACGCAAACAGGCTGATGGATTGGATTGAATTGAAATATTATATTGATGCCTTATGTAGATAATAATGAGGTCTGCATCTCTATAATGGTCTCAAACTTATTGTGTAGAAAATCATTAGGTCTATATATCAAAAAAATGAAATAAAATGCTATTAAAAACAATAAACACAAAACCTAATTATTATAGCATCATAACAGAAATGATGGAAAAGCAAACCGTAATCTCAATTCCCTGCATTTTTACGCTTTTGTAGAAATATGTAACACAAATGACTAGCTACAAACGAAAAATTAAGCGTGAAACTAAAAAGCTCGGGGACAGACTTCGTTCATAAATCATTCATCAAAGGGCGGCGCCAACGTTTCTGAAATACCTTTTTTAATCCTACACACAAATGAACGATAATTTGTGATTTTTCACACACTCCTCCCTTATACTTATCTATTAAATAGTAAAAGATCGGATAATCAATCTCTTTTTTAATATTTCTATAAAAGCTTTCAGAAGCTCCATCAAGTATTCTCATTGGTTCCTTTTTTAATTTAGAATGTTATTTTATAAAATTGAACACACTTTCCAGCGTTGTTTTTTTCCACTTATTCTTTTTAATTAGGTAGGTAGGTATACTATTCAGTTTTATCTTTTATTTTTTTGGCGTGATAAGCTTGCGTTTGATGACAATCATGCATTAAAAATGCAATGAACAGATGAGGTCTAGGTTGGAGCACAACTATTAAAAATGAATCGTATTTATTATATTTTCTTTTGCGAATATATCCTGCAAAGGTAAGCCAATGCCATATGGCCGAATAACCACATAGGTAGAGGTACCCTAGCCGCCTTTTAATAAAAAAAGTAATCTAAGTAAAAACGCAGTAAGAGGCGGTACTGGGCCGGCACGCTTCAGAACCTCATATGCGTATTTTTTCTCTTCTTTTTCAAAGACAGCTGTTGTTTGATGACCACTCGTGAACCATACAGCACATTTTTTTGGGCAGCGGACCATGTTAAATGATACTATGATTGAAGTGGTTTCCAGAAACGTATCCGACCTTTAAAGATTTTATTCGTACAGTAGCAGATGCCACTAATTTTTAAAAAAAGAGATATTTTTTAAACCCACGTGAAATTTGGAAAAATTGGTTTTTTATACATTTCGTTTAGAAATCCGTACCTGTACAAGTCTGTGTTTTTCTCACTGTTATAATGAACTGAATATACACATATACAGTGGCGTGCACAGGAGTTCAAGCCAGGGTATGCAATTAGGTTATAATGAAACATAAGCATTGATTTATTACAACGAGGGTAAGCAGTGCGTTTATGCCTCTATGAGCTGCACGCCACTGTACATATACCTAATCAAAACTTGGTTATATATAAGTTTTATGGAGTCCTATCCCCTATAGTAGGAGAGCGGAGAGTACATCAATCAATCAGCCATGTTTGCGTCCACTGCTGAACATCAGGCCTTCCCAAGAGCGCGCCAGCACACACGATCCTCCGCCGTCCTCATCCACCCACTTCCCGCTACCTTCTTAAGGTCGTCAGTCCAGCGGGTTGGAGGCCGTCTCACACTGCGCTTGCCGATACGCGGTCCCCACTCCAGAACACGTCTGCCCCAGCGGCCATCGGTTCTGCGGCAGACGGCGGCCCGTATACCAAACCATACCAAACCATACCAAAGTACCATTCCAAAGTAGTTAATATAATAGACAAAATTTTCATCTCTTAATCTTTGCCACCAAAATTGTCCTAACATTTTGTATAGATACCTACTAACGGTTTAAAAACAATAATTGATATAACTATTAACTTTACATATACTTACCAATATTGTGCTTGTGAAGTGTGGTTAAATTAAATTTAAAATTGCTGATTCCATTTTAGTACTTATCCACAAAAAAACTATCCGCGTTAATCCTAGAGACGCGTTCAGAAACACATTATTGGAATAAAAATCGATTTCACCCGCTTCTCGGAAGAGAATGCGACACTTGCTTAATCTTCCATCGCAGATGCTCTATTATTCCGCGACACGTGTTCAGTTTGTTTTTTGACAATCTGTGACAAATAAATCTGTTGTTGCTTTGATATTTTATCCAAAACACCAGCCAGCCTCAGAATACAGTTGTTCTGTATTCCGAGCAGTGGCGTGCAACTCATAGAGGCATAAAAGCGCTGCTTACCCAAGAAATAGTTAACTCTGTTGAAATTGCTTAATGCTCATTATTCTTTGACTTGCTTACCTAACTACTGCTTACCCTGGCTTTAAACCCTATGCACGCCACTGATTCTGAGCAGCCAGCTTAGAAAAAAGCAAACCTAATCTGCATAAGCCTAATGTCTTCCACATGGTAGAATTTTTATTGTTGAAAAATTGTTTTTATTTACTTTAGTAATTAGTACTTTTTACCTTTCGCCCTAAAATTTCTATCAAATTGTGACTTCAGTAGGAACACAGAAAAAATAGAATCTGTTTTTAGCTTAGTTTCAATATCCTACACTAATATTGTAAAGAAGTAAAAGATATGAAAAATTATGAAAGAAAGGTTTATGAGCTTTTATAGGGGGGGTAATCCCCGGATCTAATAATTCGATTTTGAAAATTCTTTCACTGATACATAGACATTATCCCAGAGTGTTAGGACTACAACTTATCGCGGAAAAATACACAGTTCCTGAACGTCACTCAGACGAAGTCGTGGGCAAAAGCTTGTTGAGTAGGGTAGGTAGGTATACATTTTGTAGCTAGGTATGTCCTACGGGCTACGGCTACGCGGTTACGCAATGCTACGCTACGACAAGACGCCACGCCACGCCGCGACGCGACACGAGGTTTTAAAAATCATCCTCCTATTTAAACTTGAAATCATATTTTTAGAGGCTACTAATCGACTTGAAATCGTCCTACCTAGGGAAGAGAAAAATATTGATATTAAACCTTGATTAAACAGTATTTGAAATTTGTTTTTAATAATTAATTGATGGTTTTCTACAAAAAAACATTTTAATATCACTCAGTGGAGCAGCAATGTAGAACCACTCAATTTCAGATTACTTTATACACTCACTTTATATCGTCGGTCGTCGTGCTGGAGGGCGTCCCACAATACACTTTCTTAACCGCGGTCTCCAGTCAAGGACTTTCCGGCTCCAACGGCCATCGCCTCTACGACAGGCATGACCTGCCCACTGCCACTTCAGCTTGCTAATAGTTTGGGCTATGTCGGTGACCTTGGTTCTGGTGCGGATCTCCTCATTTCGGATCTTATCCCTCAGGGAAACTCCTTACATAGGCCTCTTCATAGGTCATAGACTAAGGATTATAAATAGGTAGGTACACACTACAATGCGCCTTGTATCTGAGACAGTGAGCAATTTATACATGTATAGGACAGAGGTAGATAGGTTAGTATATTCCAAATAATCATCTTACCATTTCCTTTCTTGTCTTGTTCGATCTTGTCTTATTTCTTTTCTTTTTATTTGCAGTAAAATGAGAGTGGCACCCCGTAAATAAACGTACAAACGTATTGGAAATTCAAATGAGGCCCAGCAAATTTATGGCCTCGTTCCCGCGCCATTCCACCCTCCTCTGATGCATATATCACATTTATATACAGACTACATACTAAGTTGTATACCAATGAACGTTGCTTTACTTAGTTACTTGGCTATTGTACATCAAAGATTAGATAGAGCCTCAATAGCTCAACCGGTATAGGAGTGTACTGAAAACCGAAAGGTCGACGGTTCAAACCCCGCCCGTTGCACTATAGTCGTACCTACTCCTAGCACAAGCCTGACGCTTAATTGGAGAGGAAAGGGGAATATTAGTCATTTAACATGGCTAATATTCTTTATAAAAAAATAAAAAAAAAGATTAGTAAGTAAGTAGGTAAGTACCTATGTATTATGTACTAAAATTCCTTATAGACAAAGTAGTAATACAATTGTAAAAAAGTGAAGACAAATCCATATGCTTGTAGGTATGTGTAACAAATATGCGTAACGTCACAGAAAACATAGATATTGGCGGGGGCTTACGCACCTTTCGACTACTACGAAAGTGCTTCAAAAATGGGTTTTTCTACATAAGACAAGACAAAAGTTCACTTTGCAATATTTCTTATGTCATCTTTCCAGCTCCTGTATTGTTTCGCTCTTTGCCTTTGCCCATCTCTACAGGTATAAGGTAACCGTTCGGTTATTTTTTGTGTTCATTTTTCATTGATTTCCCTTGATATATTAGCCCTGACATAGTAGTAGCTATAGAAAGAATTAAATAAGTTACTACAAAAAAATTGATACAAAAAATAAAAAGCAGGCCATACAGCAATTATTATTTTAAGATGAATCCCTGTCAAGCGTTGTCGGGATTATTTATTTAAAAGAAAGTTTTTATTGTAAAAAGCGCGGAAAGGAAATGCAAAAACGCGAGTACCCAACCTACCTGCTTATTCTGTCCCTTTGCAGCCACATGCATTCCATTTCAAAACGGAGACCATACGAAAAATATAGACAGTGTCCTGTCAAAGTGAAGCCAGTTGTAGAGGTCCGTGTCACACATGTAGCGTTGCATAATGCATTACGCAGCGTTCACATGACAGGGCAATATTAAACATGCTAGCACCTCGATAGTCGATACAATGCCGCGTAGATGTGTCTGTCTATTAAGTCGTGGCCTCGAAGACTGCGGTGAGCAGAGCGGGAGCGGTGGCGGGAGCGAAGCGATGATACGCATACATCTGCTCTGTTGTCGTCCAGGACGGCATCATATAAATGAATATGTACTGCATCATCGCCCAGCTCCTGCTGCCGCTCCCGCCACCGCCTTGCCCACCGCTGCTGTCGGCAAGGCCGCGGCCTTAAGCTTCCATATAGGTAATTATCACTTAAGCACATTACCAGCTTTAAACTTCTAAATTACTCGACTGTAGTTGCGACTGCATCTACGTGTATTTCTCGTACCGTTAATTTGAATGCACAGACTCACGTGAGATTACAGCAAACATTTTAATCGAAAAAAAAATCGACTTCTCCAGAAGTGGTAGTGGTGGTTCAACACCTGTCTATCGATTTCTATTAATCTATGGTTAAATATTATTCCAGTGATCATCAGGAAAAAACGACCATAGAGCGTAGACATCCATCTTTAACGCGCGAAAAAATCTTTTGTCGATGCATTGCAATTTCTTTGTTGGGTTATGGATAGAATTTGCAAAAAAATAATCCTTTTAGTAAAAGGCTTTTACCATGCACAAAATGTTAGGTATACCTACTTACTTGAAAATATAAGCTATTTTTTTAAAGTAAGTACATAAGTACATCTTCCAACTCGGCTGGGCGGCATTCGAGAAGCTTCGAGATGTCTTCTCGTCCGGAATCCCTGAGTACTTGAAGACCCAAGTCTTCGAACAGTGCGTGTTGCCATTGATGACATATACTTATTATGGATTCGGGACATGGTCGCTAACTATGGGCCTCATAAGAAAGCTCAGAGTCACTCAGCGGGCGATGGAGAAAGCTATGCTTGGAGAAACTCTACGTGATCTAATCAGAAATGAGGTGATCCGTAGGAGTTCAGCGGGTTGCGAGTTTTACGGGGCAATGGGCAGGGCGCATATTTCAAAAAACCGATAGACGCTGGGGCCCAAGGTGCTGGAATTGTGACCTCGCACCGACAAGCGCAGCGTTGGAAGACCCTCCCACTACGTGGACGGACCACATAAAGCGAGTCAGGCGGCGGCGTGAGACCCTGGCCTACAAGAGACCTATGTTCAGAAGTAGATGTCTATCAGTTGATGATGATGACATACCTCTTCTTATATCTCTCCGCTGCGAATTAAACAAACATCTTTTAAGATTTAAATTAAATAGGTAAGTATACCTACGAAAGTAAAGCTACTTAAATGAAAAAAATTGCTATTTGCTAAGTAGCTAGACTGAATTGTAATGACCTTCTGTTGATTTTAAATAATTACTATTTTATTCTAGTGCTAATTAAAACACTTAGTTAGGTACTTAGTTTGAGATTATTTTTTGTATTTTTTGCATACCTTGCATAATAGATGAGTTTATTTAGTTTTGAGCTTCGGCGCGGCGCACATTGGCTAGGTAATATAATTATTTTCACATTAGCATTTAGCCGCTATATAGAGGACATAGTATAGCTAATAAATAAGCCCAAGCCTCTGCAACAGCTTTGCTTTGAAATGCTACAAATACTTCCAATCGGGCGCCTGGGCCGACCACGAGCTTCTTGGTGGTTACACATTCTGAAAGAAAGCGATTGCTAAGCAATTAATCTGATGCTATAGTAGCCGTGAGAATTCAACCCGGTACCTATATAGGTACCTATTGTAAAAACCTTTAGAAGGAGATAGCAGATTTGTAGAGCGTTGTCCCTGTCGTTAAGACCGACAAAACGTCATATAGGTATAAGTGACAGAGACATACGCTCTACAAAGTCGAAATGTCATTACAAAGGCCGATGTACATTACTTTCGGGCGCGTACTGAAAAGTTTTAGCGTTTAAACTACCGTGAGTGATTTCCATTATAAATACTATCTGTCCCGGCTTACTCACGTGTGTAATCGACGTTAGCCCGACTAGTTTCGAACCCATCCGGGGTCAAACCCCGGGGGGGGGGGGGGGGGGGCAGTCAAAACCGCGGCGCGTGCGCGGACGGACTCCCTTGAAAAAGGACCCCGGATGGGTTCGAAACTAGTCGGGCTAACGTCGACTACACACGTGAGTAAGCCGGGACAGATAGTATTTATACTGAAAAGTTGTTGGTCTTGGTGGTAGCGCCACCAAATTTCTAAATCCTGGCTGTTACATAGTTAAGTAGGTACTTACTCAGAATTTCGACCCGGGAGTCTAACGTGGGACCTCATGTTCCGCAGCCGAATAAAGTTAGTTAAGTATACTAGGTAGTACTAGGAACTATATTAACTCTTGTATACATAATATATTCGGTAATAAATTAAATTATTTTTCAATTTTTAGTGTTTGTGTATCGAAGTCGGTTTTTTTTTTTTTTTTAATTTCATACAAATAATTCCCGATGTAAACTGACAACATCTGAATTCGAACGAATTGAAAATCAGAGTATCTACTACGATAAACGAGGAAGTAGGTACTAGGTAGATTATCGAACAGTGACCTCAAATCGCCAGTTTGGCTGTATATGGAATAAAATTATTGTTCGACTAAAGGCCAACCTGTTCGTCGCCGAGTTCACTTCATGATTCATGATAGCAATCAATAAAATAGTTGCGTACTTATTTTGTGATATTATAATAACATCGTGCTTTTAGTCTCTGCAAGTTGATTTCATGATTGGCTTTAACGTAACTTAGTGATTAGGTACATACTCTTTGGTAGCTATCGCGAAAAAAAAGAGGAAGTGTTTAAGTACCGATATAGGTAGGTAAGTGCTCCATTATATTCAAACTAGCTGACGCCCGCGACTTCGTTCGCGTGGATTTATGTTTTTAAAAGTCCCGTGGGAACTCTTTGGTTTTCCGGAATAAAAAGTAGCCTATGTCACTCTCCAGGTCTTTAACTATATCCATGCAAAAATCACTTATTATATGGGTAGTGATATTTTGGTCTATAATGCAATGAACCCTTATTAAGGTGAATGCATTGACTCACTCTACATGTACAGTAGGCAGGAACGTAGGACTTATTTACTTCTCTCACCGGCGACATATTTAGATAAAAAATACAGTATCATTAACAAATATAACAAAAACAGAAGGCGTTTGTGTGATTATTTAATTAATTTGGGTTACAAACATTAACAAAACAAATATGACACATCTGTTTACTTACTTTGATTGTAACTAGTTCCTAAAAATGCATGGTTATCACTATTCACTATCCCTGAGACGTGACTTCTTGCGCGCGATAGGTGTCCCATCTATAGTCGGCGAGTCGCGACAGTACGAGATGGCAATCGGGGAGGGAGCGCCACGCACATCCGCACAGACCCCGCACTAACCCGGTGTGGGCGAGCGCGGCTGACAAGCGGATGTGTGGAGCATCCCCCCGCCTCATACCCCGATTGCCATTGGTACCCATATGGGGGTGAAATAGGAGTTTGAAATTTGTGTAGTCCACGCGGACGAAGTCGCGACTCGCGAGCATAAGCTAGTAATAATATAGAGACGTGCCAAAAGCAGGGCATATCTAAAGCCTCATTCATTTGCATTTTATAACGCTAAAATAAAATTCTGTACGAGAAAACATCTTAGAAAAAGAGTAATTTTAAAATCTGCATAAAACTCATAAAGTGGGCAGTTGACAACGCGTTCACATTGATTTACATTTTATAACTCAACTCTTTGTCAACGAGAAAAATATAAAAAGCCCTTCGCTCCACAAACAAAATGCAAATCCGGTCACAATATGCAAATATATTACTTTATTTCAGCGACAAAGGGACATCGGCCGACGTCTTCGCCCGTCGTAAAAAGCTTTAACTGAAAACAATAGAAATGTTCTATATATTGCAGGAAAACGGTATTTTGGACAGCGGGAATAAAAAAAGGGTTGACGAACCGACAGTTTTTGCGAACGAAATCCTTTTAACTTGATTAATGAACAAAGGTATTAAAATTTGTTTAGTTAGGACTGTCTTCTATTGCTTGTAAGTATAAAGTAACGGTGCTCTAAGTACATTCATCTTGCCGTTGCAACTTTTAAGCTCTTTTATCTGTCTTAAAACTTTTTTAAAGAAAGCTTTTGATGATAGCGAAATATAATATTTATTACTGCATTATTATTTTTTACTTTTCAGGGTTCCGTACCTTAAAAGGAAAATAGGAACCCATATAGAATCACTTCGTTGTCTGTCTGTCCGTCCGTCTGTCGTGTCTGTAAAGAAAACCTAATCCCGTTGACGCAGAATCATAAAATTTGGCAGGCAGGTAGGTCTTATAGCACAAGTAAAGGAATAAATCCGAAAACTGTGAATTTTTGGTTACATCACAAGATAATTAGTGTTTTCAATTCTCAAAGTAAGATAACTATACCATACTAGGGTTAAGGGTATCATATGAAAAAGCTTTACCTGTACAATCTAAACTAAAACAGATTTTTATTTATTTTTCTGCATAATAGTTTTTGATTTATCGTGCAAAATGTCGAAATATACGACTAGTACGGCCCCCTCAGTGCGCGATTCTGACTCGCACTTGGCCGGTTTTTTCTACACAAAAACTTATATAAGCTGACTAAAAACTTAAAGATTTATCCAACGAGACCTTACCATTATTTGCTAAATTCTATTTTCATTTTATTGAAGTTTCATATTTAATTAAGAAGTTAATAAGTATATAGTATACAATTAATTAAGTTTCTAGTTTTTACATATTATATTACAATTCTGTAAATAAACTGAAGTACCTAGGTATAACATAGGTACCTATTTACTATATTTTTTACAAAAAGATAACAAAAAATATTATCTTAACTTGGTATCAAAAAAGCCACGTGTAAAGCCATAAAAGATATTTTAAATTTTAATTACGTGTAAAACTTCTTCAATTAATTCGCATTAAGTATATTTTGTTATCATGTATGTGTCTACCTGTTTTTATTATTATATTTCACACACTAACTTTTTGTTCTATTCTCTGACGTTTCTAGGTACGTCGTTCTTCTATAAGTCCCGCAAATTGCTATTGCGCTGGAACTATGTCTCATTAACATCGAAATGACGTCATTTTGACGTCAGCCGAAATAAAAATATACCATCAGCTCGGAACTTCGGTCTAGTGCTGACGTCACTAAAATGGTGGCCTGCATGCGCATTAGCAATTTGCGGGACTTAGGTATACTTTGACTATTATTTATTAATTGATAAAATAGGAAAAGTGAAGATATTTTTTTTTTTAATAAAAGGAGAAACTAACTGACTGACATAATTATCAACGTACCTACAGCTCCAAACCACTAGCTCTAGAAACTTGAAAATTTGCATGTTGGTTCACTTTATACCTATCGAAATCCTACCCGAGAGAAACCGAGGTGGGTAAAATAGGGGTTTGAAATTTGTGTACTTAGTCCACGCGGACGAAGTCTGGTGCATAAACTAGTCATTTATAAAATGCATTCTGCCCAAAGCTTCTAAAAGAAACGACGGTTTTCTACTATGGTTTCCTCAATGTATGAACAGATTCCAAAAACCGGTCAAATAAAACGCAAATTAACATAATGCGTACAAAATGAGTTCTCCCCGATTCATCCCTTTTATCCTACCTCCTTCACCTTGTATATATAAAAAAGTAGATAGAATAGAATAGAATAGAATAATGTTTATTCGAGGTATATAGGTGGTACATGGTGTAGGCAATATCGTCCTGTACAGCAGTGCAACACCTCGAACAGGTAGGCCACTCAGCTTGTGTTGAGACGTCGGGCCCCTCAGACACAAACCTCTAGAGCAAATATCTGAGGTACCAGATGCCCCAACGCTGATTTTCAGTGACCGCCTTTTAAATATTACCTAAACGTCAGTAGCATAGAATATATAAAGTTGGCGAGTAAATGGATAAATAAAATGAAATAGTAGACACCTACACTAAGATTTGTGTCTATTCAATAATACTTAGCGCATTTTAATAGTCACGTGCCAAATAAAAGGTTCCCCGTGATCAAAATAACAAAACATACGAGTTTGATTGTAAAAAGAACCCTCGTGGCAATCTTAAAGAGGGTCGCGGTTTCCGGAAGCACGCTTGACATTACACGCCTTCGAATAAAAACACGCACGCGAACTCCAAAAAAAAGCACATCAAAAAAGCTGGAATTGTTTAACCCACGTTTTAAGCTCCCCTATAAAGTATGAGGCACTTAGCGGTTTTTTCTGCGTATGGTACCGTTTTAGTATTACACGCATGCTCCTGCTAATTCCATGTTTGCGGTCAACAGGTGATGTTTTGGTTGTCGGCAGGTTTTTTATTTTTAGTAAAAAGTTACAAGCCGTAGGATAGGTACAGGCGCGGATCCAGCCCTCAAAAAAGGTTGTGGGCACAGCGACCCAAAAATCGGACAAGTGAAAGTCGTTTTTTTTTTAATTTTATTAAGGCGTTGGATGTAATATCATTAGCCTATCGTCCCTATCATCAATAGACCTTGAAAGTGCAAGGCATGCTTTTACTTTAGAGGCCTGTGGCAAAATCGGATAGGGCTCCCCGTCAATGCAAAGGAATTGACGGGGAGCCCGATGCAGTTAAAACAATCAATGATGTATGCGTAGCGAGCAGACAGGCGCGTTGAAATCCAAGTTTTTGGGGATCAGTTCTCAGGGTCAACTTTAATAGTTAAACAAGTAAGTAAATAATAACAAAATCAGAGCCGGTCCGGGTCAATTTTGCCTGCAGTGCGAGTATCCAAACCAGGCCTCAATTTGCAATTTTTTTACATTAATTTGTTTACTTATTCACATCAAGTCAACCTTTATTCAAAACATTTTTTTTCTCCCATACACCATTAAAGTACACAACTACCTACAATTTTTTTTATTATTTATGTAGAAAAATTTACCGGAAAATAAATTAAATCTAGGTACCTACTGTATCTACCTAGATGCTACTAGCACTTGGCTACGCTACTGCATTCGCATTTTACTGAAAATTAAAGAAGGTATCTTAATAATCGCAATCTAATATTTAAATCAGTTTAGAATTGCATTTAGGTATCCTTATAATTATTACTAAGTAATAAAATTATAAAACAGACTTATTTTCCTCAATTATATCCCACATTATACTTCATTTACATATAAATTGGTTAAAAAACTGTACTTAATTTAATCTTTTTTAAGAAATCCAGATACCTACCTAATTATTATTCTTAACTATTTGGTGGTTTTCAGCAAGGTAACATAAATTACGTTCTCTTCAATTTTGTTTTTTATTATTTTCATAATCTCTATTGCCTCCTCCTGTCCTATCCTATCATCCTGCACTACGTTTTTACGTAATTAATAATTATCTATCACTACTTAGCATTTAGGTATGTTAGCGGTATCTAGTGGATAATAATTATATGGGTGAAAACTGTTCGTAACATTGACTTATACTTATAATATTACTTCGTATGGACAGGGCTATTGAACAAACAAAATGGCACCGACTCAGTGGTGCTTTAGAACCAATACAACCTCAGTGAAGTCTGGATTTCAAACGGGTCGTTCATTAGTATCTAAGAGGTGGCGCTGATTTATTTGGTTCCAAAACCGTAAAAAATTTTGTTCGCTTGACCATATCTTGTCATTTATATCGATGTATTGAATGCTTTCAAAGTGTAATACCGCAGGCTGACTTTACTTTAGATAAAAACTAGCTTTTTCCCGCTACTGCGTCTGCGTGATATAATTTAAAACCTATATCACTCGTAGACAATGTGGCTAATAATTAATCAGTAAAATAATTTTCAGGATCGGATCATTAATTCGTACATCCAAACTTTAGGTGCCTCTTTTTAATAAGTACTATAGCCTATAGGTATGAGTCTAAATAGTGTAGATATAAAAGGGACAATGAATTAGGTAGGCGCAGGTCCTTACCTAGCAACTAAAATGCGGTCTCCCACATCATTATTTCTAACCAAAACACTTAAAAAACAACAAAGTTTAACCTGTCCTCTGTCATTTATCTCCGTACCATAAAAAGTCCCCTTCTAAAAAGAGGTCAATTGTCGAGGTGTAGTTTTAAAAACTGTGGGGTCTTTTTTATCTCGTTTTTTATTTAATGGGCGTGTAAAAAGTGGTTAGTTTACAATTTTTACACAATTTGTTTTCTATCATCACTGGTTTGTAGTGCAAAATACATTATGGGGTACTAAGTATCTTCCTACCTACCTATTACTTAGTTCTTTTTAGTTTTTAGGACTTTATTGAAAAAAATGTGTTTAATCGAATTTCAATGAAAAAACCAGACAAGCGCGAGTTAAACTCGTGTAGAGAGAATTCCGTACCATGAATAGGTATACCTACATACATTGTAGTTTGTTTTATACCTAACGAGGTACCTACGCGCAATAGGTATACTTATGTATTGAGAAAGTTAGAAAAGTGTGATTTAGTAGTTAGTTTTCTCTTGAATGTGGAAGTAATTTAATAGCGTTCTTGGAAATTGTTCGCCTATGGAGGTAAAATAAGAAACGCGAATACTAGAAAAGTCAGATGTTCCTGATGAGATGTAAAATCCCATCGGCATCGAAATATAACGCTCTAATCGGGCACACAGCTACTGCGCTAGTTTGAATAATTGCATTTTTATTTAAAGAGCTCTACAATATAATGTTATCAAAAAGATATCACCTTCCATCTGCCAAGGCCCAAGACACGAGGCAAACGTAGCAAACAATTTGCTACACAATTGAGTTTTCATTCCTCAAAATCGATAACCAATTTCACGTTCCATCAATGCAGATATCTTCATTACTTTGATCCGTATCAGAGTTTGGTCATTGCCAATATCAAGATGTGAAATCTATCCCCCGTTGGAGTAATCCGTTATTTTGGAAAAGTTATGTTGAAAAAGTCGTCGGTCAGTCAACAGGGCTTAAAGTCTTTGTATGTATTTTTCGACTTCGCTCCACAATACCGAATAATCTCCAAAAAGTGACCCCAAAGTGCTCGGATAGGGCCCCTGAATACCGAGGATTCCCTAAAAAAATCTTTTAAATCGCGTATTTAATGTGGATACTTTTATGTAGATACACCATGTATATGCAGGGTGTTTTGAAAAAGTTAGACAGTAATTTGTATTAAGTATCTATAATAAGTATAATATTAAGTATAACAAGTATTTGCACTTTCATGAACCTATTCATGAACTTTCTTTTTGTCTACACTAATATTATAAAGAGGAAAGATTTATATTTTTGTATGTTTGTAACGAATGAACTCAAAAACTACTGGACCGATTTCAAAAATTGTTTGTCATAACTAAAAGTGTTTCAAATATCTAGATTTTTAGTTTTGATTAGAAGCTGAAAGGGCCTTCTATTTTCCAAGAATGTGTAGCTCAGAAGATTGTTCAGCTGCTCGATTGCTTGAAAACTGCATCAATCATTATCACAATCGCAATCGTTGTGATTGGCTGAAGTTATGGTATTATTATTGTAAGCCAGGATCAACCGATCAGAGATGATTGCGATAGTGACTTTGTAGCTGTCATTCTACTGCGATCGAGCCGCTGTATTCTGAGACTCTGCGTATGAGAATCGCGCGTACGTAGTTTATCGTGAGGTAACCGCATCACCCTGTACACAGACACAATGTGCGTGATGGGTGCCCACTCCATACAGTATCCGAGCAGCTTGTCCCATACGAACAATAACATAAAGGATGGACGCGCGTCCACACACCTGCGTGCAAAAAAATATTACAAAAAGTCCTCTAGAACAAATATAATATGGCCTATCAGCAGCGATCATCATGATCGCCGGCTCACTATAGAGCACGGGTCTCCTCTCAGAGTGAGAGAAGGGTTTTGGCCATAGTCTACCACGTGCGGATTGGTAGACTTCCCACACCTTTGAGAACAATATGGAGAACTCTCAGGCATGCAGGTTTCCTCACGATGTTTTTCTTCACCGTTATAAAGCAAGTGATATTTAAATTACTTAAAACGCACATAACTCCGAAAAGTAGAACCGTGCACAGTAGTGTCCCGGCGATGGGTTGACCATGATGATGATACCTAACTCATAGAAGAGAAGAGATCCGATTCTTCAAAACAAAATTAAGGGATAAGTACTTAATTGAATATTTAATGCCATTTTACCTAGAGCTTCGTACAAAATCTAAGAGCGATATAACACGAACTGCCAACGCACGCTGGATCAATATTGCTCGCCGTTTCATCACGTCGATGGGAAAAAAGAGGAGAAAAAATACATAACTTTTTAGGGGCCGGCCTCCCTGCGGTCCCGTGCCACCCCGCCCCTCCCCACAGCCTCCGAAGGGGGAGCAATCTTAAAAAAAAGAACAAAATATCGCGCGAGCTCAGCGCGTGCTTACAATGGCCCCGCTATAAAATAACGTATCAAATTTATATAAAGGGAAGAGAGTAACTTGGCCGGCACGAGGAAGGAGCAAAAAACCGATGCTTATTATGAATGGAACTCATAGGGGTTGGATAGACTATATAATATGAGAGAATTTAACGTTAAGCAGTGGGTGTTTGGAAATAAGAAACACCTAGGTACATCAAAGGACTTTTATTTTATACTTAAGTACTTACTGGTAGGTAACTAAAGAATAGTACCTACTTTTGACGTTCAGAAATTGAAAAGCGGTGTAGGTACTCGTAGCCTGAGGAAATGCGGTAAAAGGGAAGCCAGATCAAGAATCTTTCTAACTTCTATACCGTCTAAAAACCTACTGTAAGGGATATTTAGGTGTTCGAGCCTCCGCTTGACCCACATTGAGATTAGCTGTCAAATATCGTGCTTATTTGTCTATGGTCAGCCTTCATTAATGTGTCCAACCCCATGAGTATTTGATCATCCTGGTCTGTGACGCGACTTAGTGCCGACTAGGATCACAGATCACTTTCCTTCAGTACGCTTTCAAACATCGTGCAGAGTAGAAGTATTGAAGAGTGAAATATACTTAATATTTAGGTGTTCGAGCCTCCGCTTGACCCACATTGAGATTAGCTGTCAAATATCGTGCTTATTTGTCTATGGTCAGCCTTCATTAATGTGTCCAACCCCATGAGTATTTGATCATCCTGGTCTGTGACGCGACTTAGTGCCGACTAGGATCACAGATCACTTTCCTTCAGTACGCTTTCAAACATCGTGCAGAGTAGAAGTATTGAAGAGTGAAATATACTTAATATTATTATATAAGGCTCATACTGATAACAGCCCGCTCGCAAGACGGCTGAGTTGTAAACAGTCATAGTTTCGCTATACTGTTTAACATGTGAGTTGTCTGATTATTACTTCAGCAACGTACATAATACGAGCCATGTATTGCTTTGGAGGCTGCTCAGCCGACTGACGGCTGCGTAGCCGACCGACGCGTCGGCTGCGCCTGTCCGACTGAGGGCTGAAGTCTGTTGACGACTTGACGCCTGCACAGGCGACACAGCAGCCGACCGAAGGCGTGAGTCGATTGACGTCTGGGACGTCTACACAGCCGACTGACGCCTGCACAGCCGACTGTCGCCTGCCTATTCAAACAGCATCTTAATTTTTCTTGTTTTACTGGCCTCTGTGGCTCTGACTTAGATTCATAGCCGATCACCTAGATCGTCGGATTATATGAATATATGGGTAATCTTTGGTCGGATTGCTTACATTGATAGCGCTCTGCGCACTTGGATGAAATCGTAACCATAGCGTTGAATGTCTATATAGAGTAAAGTAATAACTTGGCTAGTTTGACGTTTCACGCACTAAGTAGTGAATACGTTCTAGTACTCGGTGTGTACATGTTGCAACTTGCAAATTGCATTAAAGGTGTTCTAAAGCTAGCCGTTTGTTTGCAGACATTATTGTTGCTGCATCGCTGCCCCAATGGCCTTGACTTTTGACGATATATTGAAGTGGATTCCTCCAGAGGAAGACGCACAAGTCTTTAGAAATCTGACTACAGTGCTGGATGACCATTACCCAGATGGATGGCGCAAGTGGGAGGTGGAAAACTTATCCTATACCGAACTGTTTGGGGAGGGGTTATCAGCAGATACAGAATGCAGACTTCGTTTTGCAATTCCCACAGTAAAATTAATACAATGTTTCGATATTAATGCTACTTCTATTAGCGAACGGAAGTTTAAATATATCAAGCGAAAGCTAATTCGTTGGCCATTAGGGCGCGCTTTAATCTACGCCCCGCACGCTCTAATGGAAAAGATGCACAAAGGTGAATTTTATTTAAAATTTATGGATACGGTACATAACCTAAAACAAGCGTTCATTTCGCGCAATGACGCTCAAAAAATTTTAAAAGAGAAAGAAGGGGGAATGACTCCCCCCTCAAGTCTTGATAGACGCAGACCTTGGAGCGAGGAGAGATTGGATTGTTCTCCTGAAAAAAGGACCAAAAGAGAAGATCAATTAATTCTGATGATTCAGAAACAGAATGAAATGTTTAGTCAACTAGTAGATATGTCGGCCAAGCAATGTGCAAGTCTAAATGAGTTAAAAGACCAAATATCTACACAGCCTATTGACACTGGACTTAATGAATCATTTGAATCAGTTACAAGTACCCAAGAGGAAGCAAATAGTCAGAGTAATACTGAAACGCAGAGTGGGGAATCTGTACCGTGGCAGGCTCCTACATTTCAGGAGGCAGTTATTTTAAATGATGGGGACCTTCAGCTGTTTAACTTTGACCCAACAACTTCGGAGACAGAACCAAAAATTACTGCAGCTGATCCCCCGCTGGCAAAACAAGGAAAACAATGTCAACGATTAGACTCTCCAGGATGGGCAAACATTAAATATGGGGATGTCCAGAAACAATTTCAGGCATCGCCTGTGTTCTCTAATTTGAAAATAAATAGTATACTTGCTAATGTGACCCCTCCATGGCAGCAAGTTGCCACCTTGGAGAGAATGGATTTATGTTTGGGAGCAATATCACATGGGCTCCTAAAACAGAGAAAGTACTTTCAAGAAATTTATGATCAAAGTTCACCAGATATCAAGGGATTTATCAGTAAATATTTCTTAAATCCGGACTCCACATTTAGAAAGACATCAGACTCATTACTACAATATGTGTGTGGTAGACGTGCAGAGACAATCCAACATCGAAGAGCGATATATAAAGGTCGTAATAAACAGCTAAACGAAATCCTCCAAAGTATACCCCCATCGGAGTCACATCTATTTGCAGAAGCAAAATTATCGGAAGTTATAAAGGAACAAGGCGGGCTTTTCAAGTTTTTTCTTGACAAAAAACCTCGTACCCAAAAACCTGCTCTACAAACAAAAAGGAGTTACCATTACAAAGGCAGAACTTCTCAGTCAACGCGGCCACCAACGATGCGGCCACCGACCACACGACTACCGACCACACGAAAACATGACTTCTCAGCAAATAAAAAGCCCTTTAGACAACACCAAACAAAAGGGCAAAACAGTAAGTTCTTTGCAGGTCAAGTAATTAAGAGGATGGATGAATGGAGGGCAATAGGAGCCCCGGATCCGGTTATATCTATTTTATCAGGCTATAGGATCCCTTTCTATAAAAAACCGCCTTTAGTGAGATTATCTAAATTAAATTCCTTACGCTATCTCACTAAGCCTTCTCTTAAGATGGATGAGTGCATTGCTCAAATGAAAGAATGTGGTGCTATAGCAAGAAACTCAGACAAAACTGGATTTTTATCCCAGATGTTCACTAGAAACAAAGGGGATGGCTCATACAGAGCTATTTTTAATTTGAAACAATTAAATGATTATTTAAAGCCACATAAGTTTCATATAGTAAATATATATAGGGTGCCTTCCTTTTTGAAACCGAATGATCATATGATCAAAATCGATTTATCTCAAGCATATTTTCACATTCCTATTGTGAAAGCACATCAAAGATTCCTTAGCCTTTCTTATAAGGGGTACTTCTATCAGATGACATGTCTCCCATTTGGATTAGCTTCGGCGCCCAATGCATTTGCAAAAATCACTAATTGGTTGGCCCATTATTGCAGGGAACAGGGACTAAGGATAATCGTCTATCTCGACGACTTCTTGGTTGTACATCAAGATGCTCATGTACTACAGAGACATGCAAAATTCCTTATAGACTTATTGGAGAGGTTGGGCTGGTGCATCAACTACCAAAAATCAAGAACAATTCCAAGCACACAGCTTATCTTTCTAGGCGTCCAGTGGGACACCAAAAACAACATAAAAGAACTCCCGGAGGAGAAATCAAGAGAACTGATGAGAATAATCAACATCATACTAAAAAAGAAAATTTGGTGCTGGAAAACGGCAAAAATGTTACTAGGAAGACTGAATTTCGCAGCATTTACGGTACCAAGGGGGAGATTGCATTCAAGACTCATTCAAATAAATGCGAATCGATTACCAGAGAACAAACCATACCAAAAATATGTTATTCCAAGGGACGTTACCAAAGAGTTACAGTGGTGGCTAGACCATGCTCGAGATCAATCCCCAATAGTCATGAAGAGCCCAACGGTCTTCATGATAACAGATGCAGCAGACGTAGGATGGGGGGCATTGGTGAATTCCCTTCATCTAAACGGCTTATGGGACCCTATCCAGAAATTTTGGCACAGCAATCAAAAGGAACTCTGGGCGGTATACGAGATTCTCAGGTTACAGGGGTCCAAGTTGAAAGGGGAATCAGTAATGTTACAAACAGACAACAAAACAGTCGTTGCTTACTTGACAAAGCAGGGGGGAACAAAATCAATCAGACTCTTAAAAATGACATTTGCAATATTCGAACTACTGAGAAAATTCAACATACATCTCTTGGCTCGGTATCTCCCAGGTCGATACAATGGAATCGCAGACAGTCTGTCTCGTTGCAGTCAATTGCCAGAGTGGCACCTGAACAGGGAGATAATACAAGTAATATTCCAGAGATTCGGTCAACCGCAGGTAGATTTGTTTGCCTCAAAGGAATCTGCAGTGGTGAATGCATATGTGTCAGAAGACGCTCGGGATCAGGAAGCCCTATTCATAGATGCTTTCACAAGGACATGGCACTTCAAGCTAGCATATGTCTTTCCTCCTCCGGGACTGATACCCAGAGTTTTACATCACCTAGACAATTGCACGGGAAGTTATCTGCTCATTGCACCCAACTGGGAAAGAACTTTTTGGCAGCCAATGTTGAAACAGAGGGCAGAGTTAGCCCCAATGACAATTCACAATTTAGAGAACCACTTAATAGACCTCCGGACGGGGAGGCCACCCCCAGCAGTAGAGTCCTTACAATTGCAGGTATGGAAAATACGGAGTGGTCCAATCTCTTAAGGGGATGGCCCCAAAATAATATCAAATTACTAGAAGCGTCATGGCGCAGGTCTACACAAAAAACCTACAAACACGCGTGGGATAGATGGCTGCAATGGTGCACACGGGAAAGGTATTCACCTCGTAACCCATCAGTAACACAATTAGCACAGTACCTGGGCTATTTACACAACGAGATTAAACTCGCTCCTAAAACGATATTGCTACACAAATCTGTGGTGGTGAATTTCGCTAATCCAGAAAAGGCTGAGCTCATGAATAACCACCCAGTCATAAAACACATATTAAAAGGAATTCAACTAATACATCCCAGTGTGGGAATGCCAGCAATATGGCCAATTGGAAAACTCATTAACTATTTAAATGAATATACTATCAACACAGAAAGTTTATTCGAAGTGTCACGACACCTAGCAGTTATTCTTCTGTTGGCTTCAGGTCGCAGGGTTCATGACCTCACCTTGTTAAAGATGGACAACAACTCTCTGGTGGACCACGGGTCTGAGTTAACTTTATGGCCACAGTTTGGTTCAAAGACAGATAGGGCTGAATATCGACAGTCAGGTTGGAGGATTATCAAATCTTCCAATCCAAAATTGGACTTAGTCACGTGGGTACGTACTCAAGTTGAGAAATCGAGTGAAAGAAGAGCGAGTCATAAAGAAATATATAATCTTTTTATTACAACAAGGGGAAAAGTGAAGAATGCCTCTCGTACAGTCATAGCAGGCTGGATACGGACATTATTGAAGGAAGCCGGTATACATGGCCCATCAGGAAGCTTCCGGGCAGCGGTCGCATCTGACATCTTGCATAACAGGCATGAATCAATAGATGATATCTTGAAGCGGGGAAATTGGAAATCTGAAAATACAGTATTCAAACATTACTTTAGAGAGATTAGTCCAATGAATGTAAATAGGGCTAGGAATAATCCATTATTGAGCAGTTTTACTCCAATATAATAACATTTGATTTGTATAAACCGATTTTGTGTAATTGCATAATATAGTGAATAATTGGGTTCCTATATGTTTTTCATTTCATTACAACCATACATTCTGGTCACAGTACGCGATTAGCGCCGTCAGAATATAAACACGTCTCAATGTGGGTCAAGCGGAGGCTCGAACACCTAAATAGAACCGTTTTCCCCCCCGTAGGGTAGAAAACGATTATTTAGGTTTCAGCCGAAGCTTGACCCACACACTTAAAAACTTGACAGCTATTATGAGACAGGTACTGAAGGAAAGTGATCTGTGATCCTAGTCGGCACTAAGTCGCGTCACAGACCAGGATGATCAAATACTCATGGGGTTGGACACATTAATGAAGGCTGACCATAGACAAATAAGCACGATATTTGACAGCTAATCTCAATGTGGGTCAAGCTTCGGCTGAAACCTAAATAATCGTTTTCTACCCTACGGGGGGGAAAACGGTTCTATTATTATATAAGGCTCATACTGATAACAGCCCGCTCGCAAGACGGCTGAGTTGTAAACAGTCATAGTTTCGCTATACTGTTTAACATGTGAGTTGTCTGATTATTACTTCAGCAACGTACATAATACGAGCCATGTATTGCTTTGGAGGCTGCTCAGCCGACTGACGGCTGCGTAGCCGACCGACGCGTCGGCTGCGCCTGTCCGACTGAGGGCTGAAGTCTGTTGACGACTTGACGCCTGCACAGGCGACACAGCAGCCGACCGAAGGCGTGAGTCGATTGACGTCTGGGACGTCTACACAGCCGACTGACGCCTGCACAGCCGACTGTCGCCTGCCTATTCAAACAGCATCTTAATTTTTCTTGTTTTACTGGCCTCTGTGGCTCTGACTTAGATTCATAGCCGATCACCTAGATCGTCGGATTATATGAATATATGGGTAATCTTTGGTCGGATTGCTTACATTGATAGCGCTCTGCGCACTTGGATGAAATCGTAACCATAGCGTTGAATGTCTATATAGAGTAAAGTAATAACTTGGCTAGTTTGACGTTTCACGCACTAAGTAGTGAATACGTTCTAGTACTCGGTGTGTACATGTTGCAACTTGCAAATTGCATTAAAGGTGTTCTAAAGCTAGCCGTTTGTTTGCAGACATTATTGTTGCTGCATCGCTGCCCCAATGGCCTTGACTTTTGACGATATATTGAAGTGGATTCCTCCAGAGGAAGACGCACAAGTCTTTAGAAATCTGACTACAGTGCTGGATGACCATTACCCAGATGGATGGCGCAAGTGGGAGGTGGAAAACTTATCCTATACCGAACTGTTTGGGGAGGGGTTATCAGCAGATACAGAATGCAGACTTCGTTTTGCAATTCCCACAGTAAAATTAATACAATGTTTCGATATTAATGCTACTTCTATTAGCGAACGGAAGTTTAAATATATCAAGCGAAAGCTAATTCGTTGGCCATTAGGGCGCGCTTTAATCTACGCCCCGCACGCTCTAATGGAAAAGATGCACAAAGGTGAATTTTATTTAAAATTTATGGATACGGTACATAACCTAAAACAAGCGTTCATTTCGCGCAATGACGCTCAAAAAATTTTAAAAGAGAAAGAAGGGGGAATGACTCCCCCCTCAAGTCTTGATAGACGCAGACCTTGGAGCGAGGAGAGATTGGATTGTTCTCCTGAAAAAAGGACCAAAAGAGAAGATCAATTAATTCTGATGATTCAGAAACAGAATGAAATGTTTAGTCAACTAGTAGATATGTCGGCCAAGCAATGTGCAAGTCTAAATGAGTTAAAAGACCAAATATCTACACAGCCTATTGACACTGGACTTAATGAATCATTTGAATCAGTTACAAGTACCCAAGAGGAAGCAAATACTCAGAGTAATACTGAAACGCAGAGTGGGGAATCTGTACCGTGGCAGGTTCCTACATTTCAGGAGGCAGTTATTTTAAATGATGGGGACCTTCAGCTGTTTAACTTTGACCCAACAACTTCGGAGACAGAACCAAAAATTACTGCAGCTGATCCCCCGCTGGCAAAACAAGGAAAACAATGTCAACGATTAGACTCTCCAGGATGGGCAAACATTAAATATGGGGATGTCCAGAAACAATTTCAGGCATCGCCTGTGTTCTCTAATTTGAAAATAAATAGTATACTTGCTAATGTGACCCCTCCATGGCAGCAAGTTGCCACCTTGGAGAGAATGGATTTATGTTTGGGAGCAATATCACATGGGCTCCTAAAACAGAGAAAGTACTTTCAAGAAATTTATGATCAAAGTTCACCAGATATCAAGGGATTTATCAGTAAATATTTCTTAAATCCGGACTCCACATTTAGAAAGACATCAGACTCATTACTACAATATGTGTGTGGTAGACGTGCAGAGACAATCCAACATCGAAGAGCGATATATAAAGGTCGTAATAAACAGCTAAACGAAATCCTCCAAAGTATACCCCCATCGGAGTCACATCTATTTGCAGAAGCAAAATTATCGGAAGTTATAAAGGAACAAGGCGGGCTTTTCAAGTTTTTTCTTGACAAAAAACCTCGTACCCAAAAACCTGCTCTACAAACAAAAAGGAGTTACCATTACAAAGGCAGAACTTCTCAGTCAACGCGGCCACCAACGATGCGGCCACCGACCACACGACTACCGACCACACGAAAACATGACTTCTCAGCAAATAAAAAGCCCTTTAGACAACACCAAACAAAAGGGCAAAACAGTAAGTTCTTTGCAGGTCAAGTAATTAAGAGGATGGATGAATGGAGGGCAATAGGAGCCCCGGATCCGGTTATATCTATTTTATCAGGCTATAGGATCCCTTTCTATAAAAAACCGCCTTTAGTGAGATTATCTAAATTAAATTCCTTACGCTATCTCACTAAGCCTTCTCTTAAGATGGATGAGTGCATTGCTCAAATGAAAGAATGTGGTGCTATAGCAAGAAACTCAGACAAAACTGGATTTTTATCCCAGATGTTCACTAGAAACAAAGGGGATGGCTCATACAGAGCTATTTTTAATTTGAAACAATTAAATGATTATTTAAAGCCACATAAGTTTCATATAGTAAATATATATAGGGTGCCTTCCTTTTTGAAACCGAATGATCATATGATCAAAATCGATTTATCTCAAGCATATTTTCACATTCCTATTGTGAAAGCACATCAAAGATTCCTTAGCCTTTCTTATAAGGGGTACTTCTATCAGATGACATGTCTCCCATTTGGATTAGCTTCGGCGCCCAATGCATTTGCAAAAATCACTAATTGGTTGGCCCATTATTGCAGGGAACAGGGACTAAGGATAATCGTCTATCTCGACGACTTCTTGGTTGTACATCAAGATGCTCATGTACTACAGAGACATGCAAAATTCCTTATAGACTTATTGGAGAGGCTGGGCTGGTGCATCAACTACCAAAAATCAAGAACAATTCCAAGCACACAGCTTATCTTTCTAGGCGTCCAGTGGGACACCAAAAACAACATAAAAGAACTCCCGGAGGAGAAATCAAGAGAACTGATGAGAATAATCAACATCATACTAAAAAAGAAAATTTGGTGCTGGAAAACGGCAAAAATGTTACTAGGAAGACTGAATTTCGCAGCATTTACGGTAACAAGGGGGAGATTGCATTCAAGACTCATTCAAATAAATGCGAATCGATTACCAGAGAACAAACCATACCAAAAATATGTTATTCCAAGGGACGTTACCAAAGAGTTACAGTGGTGGCTAGACCATGCTCGAGATCAATCCCCAATAGTCATGAAGAGCCCAACGGTCTTCATGATAACAGATGCAGCAGACGTAGGATGGGGGGCATTGGTGAATTCCCTTCATCTAAACGGCTTATGGGACCCTATCCAGAAATTTTGGCACAGCAATCAAAAGGAACTCTGGGCGGTATACGAGATTCTCAGGTTACAGGGGTCCAAGTTGAAAGGGGAATCAGTAATGTTACAAACAGACAACAAAACAGTCGTTGCTTACTTGACAAAGCAGGGGGGAACAAAATCAATCAGACTCTTAAAAATGACATTTGCAATATTCGAACTACTGAGAAAATTCAACATACATCTCTTGGCTCGGTATCTCCCAGGTCGATACAATGGAATCGCAGACAGTCTGTCTCGTTGCAGTCAATTGCCAGAGTGGCACCTGAACAGGGAGATAATACAAGTAATATTCCAGAGATTCGGTCAACCGCAGGTAGATTTGTTTGCCTCAAAGGAATCTGCAGTGGTGAATGCATATGTGTCAGAAGACGCTCGGGATCAGGAAGCCCTATTCATAGATGCTTTCACAAGGACATGGCACTTCAAGCTAGCATATGTCTTTCCTCCTCCGGGACTGATACCCAGAGTTTTACATCACCTAGACAATTGCACGGGAAGTTATCTGCTCATTGCACCCAACTGGGAAAGAACTTTTTGGCAGCCAATGTTGAAACAGAGGGCAGAGTTAGCCCCAATGACAATTCACAATTTAGAGAACCACTTAATAGACCTCCGGACGGGGAGGCCACCCCCAGCAGTAGAGTCCTTACAATTGCAGGTATGGAAAATACGGAGTGGTCCAATCTCTTAAGGGGATGGCCCCAAAATAATATCAAATTACTAGAAGCGTCATGGCGCAGGTCTACACAAAAAACCTACAAACACGCGTGGGATAGATGGCTGCAATGGTGCACACGGGAAAGGTATTCACCTCGTAACCCATCAGTAACACAATTAGCACAGTACCTGGGCTATTTACACAACGAGATTAAACTCGCTCCTAAAACGATATTGCTACACAAATCTGTGGTGGTGAATTTCGCTAATCCAGAAAAGGCTGAGCTCATGAATAACCACCCAGTCATAAAACACATATTAAAAGGAATTCAACTAATACATCCCAGTGTGGGAATGCCAGCAATATGGCCAATTGGAAAACTCATTAACTATTTAAATGAATATACTATCAACACAGAAAGTTTATTCGAAGTGTCACGACACCTAGCAGTTATTCTTCTGTTGGCTTCAGGTCGCAGGGTTCATGACCTCACCTTGTTAAAGATGGACAACAACTCTCTGGTGGACCACGGGTCTGAGTTAACTTTATGGCCACAGTTTGGTTCAAAGACAGATAGGGCTGAATATCGACAGTCAGGTTGGAGGATTATCAAATCTTCCAATCCAAAATTGGACTTAGTCACGTGGGTACGTACTCAAGTTGAGAAATCGAGTGAAAGAAGAGCGAGTCATAAAGAAATATATAATCTTTTTATTACAACAAGGGGAAAAGTGAAGAATGCCTCTCGTACAGTCATAGCAGGCTGGATACGGACATTATTGAAGGAAGCCGGTATACATGGCCCATCAGGAAGCTTCCGGGCAGCGGTCGCATCTGACATCTTGCATAACAGGCATGAATCAATAGATGATATCTTGAAGCGGGGAAATTGGAAATCTGAAAATACAGTATTCAAACATTACTTTAGAGAGATTAGTCCAATGAATGTAAATAGGGCTAGGAATAATCCATTATTGAGCAGTTTTACTCCAATATAATAACATTTGATTTGTATAAACCGATTTTGTGTAATTGCATAATATAGTGAATAATTGGGTTCCTATATGTTTTTCATTTCATTACAACCATACATTCTGGTCACAGTACGCGATTAGCGCCGTCAGAATATAAACACGTCTCAATGTGGGTCAAGCGGAGGCTCGAACACCTAAATAGAACCGTTTTCCCCCCGTAGGGTAGAAAACGATTATTTAGGTTTCAGCCGAAGCTTGACCCACACACTTAAAAACTTGACAGCTATTATGAGACAGGTACTGAAGGAAAGTGATCTGTGATCCTAGTCGGCACTAAGTCGCGTCACAGACCAGGATGATCAAATACTCATGGGGTTGGACACATTAATGAAGGCTGACCATAGACAAATAAGCACGATATTTGACAGCTAATCTCAATGTGGGTCAAGCTTCGGCTGAAACCTAAATAATCGTTTTCTACCCTACGGGGGGAAAACGGTTCTATTTTCTGAAAATAAGCTTATTGCTGCTAACGCTTAGGGATACCAAGGTAGGTACATACTACATACATATTAATACAAGCGAAATCAGTTCAGCTGTTCTCGAGATTTGCGATCAGCAACACATTCAGCGATTCATTTTTATATATATAGAGCTTTGTAAGTTGTAACACCAAAGTTTTTGAACTTTTGGTGCATCAAAACAGTCTTTAAATCTAGAATTCATCATCATCATCATCATCAACCTTGGACGAATTTCGTCCAAGTCATCAAATCATGCCGGCCCATCACTGAGAACGGGTCTCCTTTCAGAATGAGTCCACCACGCTGGCCTAGTGCGGATCAGCAGATTTCACATACCTTTATCACATTGTGGATAATTTTCAAGCGTGCAGTTTTCCTCACTTTCGTCTACGTGCCCGGAATTTCGGAACCGCCGACGTCCCATGATAGGAAGGAGGCTGACATCTTAACCTATGTATTATTAGGCTATCATCGCTCTTTCTAGAATTACTATGAGCTTTATGTGCCATTTAGTTACTAGGCGGTTATGCTTATACGAGTATATCCAGACGTTAAGCGATAACCAAAAATGGACATCCATTTGATACTTAACGGAAACTGCCATCTCCGTCACAAAGCCGAATTGAAACTTAAAATACATTGTAATATCAAAAAAATACCAACATCTGGCCATTGTCTCGCCGGCGGGGGAGTCTCTATAAAGTGGAATAGAATAAAATAAATAAAATATAACAAAATGTCTCCACCGCACCGCACGCGTCATTATTCAAGTGCGATTGACAGCTACTTCCATAGGAGTTAGGACGGGGATTCCGCATAATAATACGCCTACTTATTGCTCCTGAAATTATAGTGCGCGAACAGTCTTGATATTATCAAGTCGTCATCGTCATCATCATGATTAACCCATCGCCGTCTCACTACTGTAAAATCGTAGTATTTGTTTCCTTTTTGCACCGCGACCGCCTGAAATCAAATCTAGGTAGGTAGGTAGGTAAATTTATGGGCGGTCGGCTTGCGCCCCCTAAGAATCTGCGCCTGGGTGTACCGCACCCCTTGAACCGCCGCGCCGCGCCGGGTAAAGACGGCCCTGCATATTCATATAGTCCACAAATCGGACCAGAAACCTCGAAAAAAATCGATGTACATAAGTAGGTACATTAAAAAAAACCGCAGGCTCGCGCAATGAGGGTTCCGTATAACAGTCGTATTTTTTCGACATTTTGCACGATAATTCAAAAACTATGATGCATAAAAATAAATAAAAATCTGTTTTAGAATGTACAGGTGAAGACCTTTCATAGGATACCCCACTTGATATAGTCACTCACTTCGAAAGTTGAAAATACTAATTATTAGTTCATGACTACAATTTAATTTTTTTTGTGTGATCTAACCCTAAATTCAGTTTTCAGATTTTTTCCCCAAATGTCAGCTATAAGATCTACCTAGCTGCCAAATTTCATGATTCTAGGTCAACGGGAAGTACCCTGTAGGTTTCTTGACAGACAGACAGACAGACAGACAACAAAGTGATCCTATAAGGGTTCCGTTTTTCCTTTTGAGGTACAGAACCCTAAAAACGGGCCAAACCACCTCTATTTTGGAAGTCGGTTAAAAACATAACAACTAAAGAGTTTTTATCAGGAAGAGCAAAATAGAACTACCTAGAGTAAATTATATTGTTCCATAGTTACATTATTTAGCTTTATCGATAATAATAAACAAATATTTGTGGTATTGGCGCCTCTCGAGATAACATCCTAGGTACTTACCTACCAGCTACCTATACCTACATGGCTATTTGTTAAGCACACACTTTCCCAATTAAATAATGCACACTATCTTTTAGTACTTACTAAGAATTATGGCGGTAAAACGATAAAAAAATAACTAGACAATTAATTAGGTACTTATATGTGTAGTGTGTGTAGGTACTTAGAGCAGAAGCTTCTTCTTTATACAGTTGGTAAACGCCAAAAAACATGGGATTTTTCAAAAACTGATGTTTCTAAAAGTTGCATTTTTTTCTAGAAACTCTCTCTCTAGTTGTTGAAAATCTCCTTGTTGCGTCTTTTTACGATACCTAACGGAAAACTACTTTTTGTAGAATACCTACCGCTTTTTAGAAATAGGATGGCAGATGTTTTTGTAACTCATGTTTAAATTAGGTACCTATGTACGTAGGTATAGGTATAGTACACGACAGGTCGAGATGGCAATCGGGGTGAGAACGCCCTACATACCCGCACAGCCCCCGTGCTAACCTGGTGCAGGATAGTGACGCGCGGGTGTGCGGGGTGTCTCCTGCCTCATACCCCGATTGCCATCTCGACCTGTCGCGTACTGTAGGTAATAAGTTATCTGTAAAATGTACTACGCAAGTACACACGTGAGACGGTGCACCATGTGGCCATACCTAGTATTAAGACTACTGTGCTTTCGTTACAAAATAAAAATACAAAATATCAAGACTTAACGCAGCGCTACAATATCAGCAGAAATGTTCCAACTTCCAAGACGCTTGGTCGTAGCACCCTGGACGACGGTGGCGAATCGCAAACTCCATGAATTAATATAAATTCGATATTCCTTTTAAATAAAATTTCAAATAAAAAAGCGATTTATCAAAAACTTCTGCTCATTCAAAGCTATCAATGGTCTTTTATATTTTAAATAAACATCGATTTGGGATGACGGACAAAATGGTGCGTGCAGAATTGTGATATTTTTGTAAAGGAACGTTTTCAGTGGTGTTATGAGTACTAATGAGTGGCGGACACCCACGCTACGATGATCTGCAATTTCTTTCATAGTGATACAACATTGTTTATCAAAACTTATTTCGTAAAAATCCTTACTTATAGCTACAGTGATTGCAAAACAAGTAGGTAGGCCAATCTGAAGTTGCACCATGGCGATATGGTCATAAACAAAAGATTATACCTATAATAAGATACCTATAAAATAGGTACTTACAGATTACCCAAGAACCCAAGAACGATGACAGCATCGTATTCTATTCGGGACGGCACAGGAGCTCAATCCTAGGCACGCACCTCTAACTTTTCGAAGATAATACCTAAGCATCTTCTCTATATGCGTGTTTTGATAAGCAATTTAATTATTATAAATATCTCATGCTTTAACGGTGAAAAAAAACATCTCGAGGAAACCTTCCTAGCTGAGTTCTCGGTATGGCGTGAAGGTATGTGAAATCTGGCAATCCGCAGTGGGCCAGTGTGGCAGACTATGGCCTAAACCATTGATTTAGAATAGTATGACTTATATCATATCGCTGGCCTAAACTCTTCTCATTCTGACAGGAGACCCGTGCTCAGTAGTGATCGATCATGATGATAACGCAAGCCCAGTTGAGATCTGTTTTTAAACAAAGCTGTTTTATGCCTCGTGTTTAAATCAGACTAGGGCTAAATTTTAAATAAATAAATATTTATCTAATTTAAAAAAAATCTGACGGTGAAAAAATCTCACGTGTATGCTTTAAAATGCTGTAACTTGTCATACATTAGTAAAATATCTAATGTTTTTATTTCTTTTGTTGATGGTTGAACTGTTGAAAGCATAAAAGAAAGACGGCTTTTGTCTTATTTTAAAATTAGTTTTTGCAGGTGATTGATGTTTTTACTTGGATACCACTGAGCCGCGTCAACTCACAATCACTACCCATATTACAAATGCGAAATTGTGTCTGTTTGTTGGTTTGTCCTTCAATCGCGTCGCAAGCAACGGAGCAACGGATCGACGTGATTTTTGCAAGGGTATAGTTTAAGACCTGGAGAGTGACCACAGGCTACTTTTTATCACGGAAAATCAAAGAGTTCCCACGGGATTTTTAAATCTAAATCTACGTGTACGAAGTCGCAGGCCTGCATCAGCTAGTCTTTAATACGTTTACAATGTTACCCGTGACGACTATAGGGTAAAACCACAGATGTACATGAAAACCTTAACACTGCAGCCATAGAGTAGGAGGTCATTGTTGACAGTTGACACGTCTTGACAAACGTCAAAGTCAATAAAATTGCAGCTGAGAATCGTGACTTTCAAATATTGTTTTAACTTTTAAAATTTTATATTGAAAAAACAACGTAAGTACCTACATACTACATATCTAGAAAATAAATAAATTAATAGGTAAATTTTACAAAGAGTTTGAACCATTTTTCTAACTTTTGTACGGATACAGTGCTTTTTAAATTTTTCCAAGTTATCAATTCATTTACTCAATTTTAACTCTTTATAATACGGATTATTACAGTTCTACGAACCATAAACATGCCTACTTCAGTTATGGACCCAAACATGAGTTGGATGGACGCACCTCATAGCACCGGCACGTCGATCATGGCTTGCGAATTTGACGGCGGCGTCGTGATCGGCGCCGACTCCCGCACCACCACCGGCGCGTACATCGCCAACAGAGTCACGGACAAGCTCACGAGGATCACGGACCACATATACTGCTGCCGCTCAGGGTCTGCTGCGGACACGCAAGCCATTGCTGATATTGTTACTTACCACTTGAGTAAGTATGTCTAATGTGCACTCCATAATCATATTCCTCATTATCATCATAAGCTACTCATCACACAACTGAGCCTGGGTTTGAATGAGAAGGGCTTCTTCATTGCGAAGGCATTGTTTCTTTCCATTAATCACATAATAGTAGGTGTTTTCTTAGGATATTAAGGCAGTGGATTACCAGATCCTTCTGTGTACAACTTGACTAAGAGAACAAGATTTTGACTTAGCTGTTTACAGTTACACTTAGTTATTATCTGATGTTAATGATAATAACTAGGTCTGATTCTTGTCTTCGTCCCTCTGTCTCGGGTGTCATTTGACATCAGTTCAGATGATTGTCTGCATCATTTACACCGGTTCATTCTACTAGCTTGGGATAAAAACCGGTCAAGTGCTAGTCGGTCGGACGTGCACACAAAGGGTTCCATACCATCATACAAGATTTACCTTACTTGTTTATGTAGAACACTGCCTTTTAATGAGGGACTGTGCCATATAAATATTGTGATTTAATAAATTATTTTTTTCAAGAACACATTTTAATTTTTTTTTGTCATGTAACTACCAATTCACGGTTTTCGTGATTCTAGATCAACAGAAAGTAAGTAACCTATTACCTATAGGTCTTGACAGACATCAAAGTGATCCTACAAGGGTTCCTTTTTTTCCTTTTGAGGTAACCCTAAAAATGAGCCTATTCTAGTCCTAGAGCAAAATTCATTCCCATTTCATACTACGATCATGTAATGCATGTTTCAGACTTCCACAAGATGGAACTGGGTGAAGAACCACTTGTGCAGACTGCTGCAGCAATCTTCCGTGAATTGTGTTACAACTACCGTGATTCACTCGTTGCTGGTATCCTAGTTGCAGGCTGGGATAAGAAGAATGGAGGTATATTCATTGTTACTTGTAGAAATATTACCACACTAGCTGCCCTGGCGAACTTTGATTCAACAGTTGATTCAAATTTTTAAAAAAAATCTCTCAGAACCATCCTCGTGCTTCAAGGAATATTATAAAAAAAGAATTAGCGAAATCGATTCTGCTGTTCTCGAGATTTGCGATCAACACATTTAGTGATTCATTTTTATATTATAGAATAATCACTATACAATCTTTCTACTAAGTATCTAGTTGTAAAACGATTAGCGCAACCTTTATGCACTGTCTAGTTGTAGACAACTACTGTATAGTAGACTATGTGGCACTAGGGTCACGCCATAACTATAATTATTATTCATTAATTGAAAACTTGTAATTAATGAATAATTAATCAATAATTTATTTTAATGACACAAAGTTAGCCGCTTGCCCTAAAATTTTGGGAGGATTTAAGAGGATCCAGTAACTTTTCATGAGTCAGATTAGTAAAATAAGTGTAGGATCTTATAATATGTCGGTTCTAGGAGGTAAACTGTCAAGATCAAAATTGCAAGGAATCATACTATGTATTATTTTATACTAGATGATACTCACAACTTCATTAGGATTTTGAAAAATTCTATGAGAGCTTTGTTTTTCTGGGATAAAAAGTAGCCTGTTTCTGTCCCTGGCATGCAGGCTATCTCTCTGTACGAATGTATTATTAATATAATATTTTTCATCTTCTAGGCCAGATCTACTCAGTGCCAATCGGAGGAATGGTGCAACGTCAAGCAGTCTCCATTGGCGGATCAGGTTCCTCCTACGTTTATGGTTATGTTGACGCCAATTTCAAGCCCAACATGAGCAAGGAGGAAGCTAAGAAGTTTGTCACTAACACCCTAACCCTGGCCATGCTTCGCGATGGTTCCTCTGGTGGTGTGGTGAGACTTGGTGTGTTAACTGAAACAGGTGTTGAAAGATTGGTGATTCTTGGTGACCAACTGCCCAAGTTCTATGAAGGTTGAATGCATTTGTATTTTTAATTTTATTAATAAATTTTACTTAATACCTCGAGTTTTTATTTTTCTTTTATCCATATTAATATTATAAATGCAAAAGTGTGTCTGTCAGCTTTTCATGGCCCGACGGTTTAACCGATTTTGATGAAATTGGGTACAGAGGTAGCTTATATCCCGGGGAAGGACATAGGCTACTTTTTATCCCGGAAAATAAGTTCCCACAGGATTTTTAAAAAACCCTAAATCCACGCGGACGAAGTCGCGGGCATCATCTAGTAACTCCTACTTTGATTTGATATGCATTGGGCTGTTGTTGCCGAGCGGTAATGCGCAAGCAGAGTGAACTAGAATCAGGGAACTCTCGGCTTGATCCTGAATCGACGATATTATGTCAAATAGGCTATGGGTGACGTGAAATCAAAGAAAAATAGGCACCTGTTGTAAACTGTGGCTCAAGTTCCATTGTTTCGGTGGAGCATAGTGTAATATGGACATTCTGTATTTTATAAAACCTGAAGTTTCTCTGTGTATTGACCACAACACTGGGAGGAACGTTTGTTAGGATCATGGTGGGCTTTGGGAAATAACAGGTAATAAAGGTGTATGTGTAAAAGTCTTACATCAAAGTATATCCATACTCCATACTAATATTATAAATACGAAAGTGTGTCTGTCTGCTAGCTTTTCACGGCTTAACCGTTCAACCGATTTTGACGAAATTTGCTACAGCTTGCAACCCGGGGAAGGACATAGGCTACTTTTTATCCCGGAAAATTTAAGAGTTCCCACAGGATTTTTAAAAACCTAAATCCACGCGTACGAAGTCGCGGGCATCAGCTAGTATAGTATATTTTATGTTTTCTTCAGAATAGTATTAGAAATCACGTCATGCATTGCCAGACACTTAGTATTATGGCAGTCCCCTGCCAGTCACCCTGTTTAAAAGTTTAAGGGTAGGGGGTTGTCACGACACTCATGCTGAGATCTATAGAGCGCACTCTACCTTTGCTTAGACTTTAGACAGAGCTATATATCTCACATAAATCTGTCTCGTGTTAACTCAATCTTAAGTTTGAGCAAAGTTAAAGTGCGCTCTATAAATCTCAGCCTAAGTGTCTGGCAATGCATGATGTGATTTCTAATGTTTCTAATACTATTAAAAAAATATTATTAATACTTTGACGTAAGATTTTTTACACGTTTATTACTTACCTTTTCGACCAAAGCCACCATGATCCAAACAAACTTTCAGCTTTTATAAAATAACGAAGGTCTGGCACGCGCTGGCTCTCTCTATATAGAATATATTTCAGAACTAGCTGACCCGCCCCGGCTTCGCTCGGGTGGAGTATTTCGGAATGGGAGTGTCATCGTGAAGCCATTGCTTGATACCTAAAATATCAATTCACTATCAGAAATTCTAAAATCCCCACGATTTAGGACTTTAGTACTTTGCAGCATCAGGATTAAGGAGTTGAATCCAGAATTTTTTATGTGACCACCACGAAAACTTTTTTGTTGATTAAAAAAAATTTGCAAATCGGTCCACAAACCTCGAAAAAATCGATGTAGAAAAAAAACCACCTCCTTTTTGACAGTCGGTTAAAAACCGATGACCTTGAAATATTTACGGAACAATCTTTAAAATATCCCCTTTCTAACAAAAAAAGAATGGACGACGGACTACGCGTTAATGAATTACAACTCAGTATACAATTTAACTTTCATCCCCTCTCCTACGGGAACCATGCTGAATTTCGGGATAAAAAGTATCCTATATTCTTCCTCATAGTATGACCTCAAATCGTACCAAGTTTCATTGGAATCCATTCAGTGGTTTCAGCGTGATGCGCGGCCGTGCTACAGACACAGACAGAGAGACAGACAGACAGACAAAAATGTAAAAAATTACAGTTTTGGGTTCAGTATCGATTATAGAGTGCCCTCGAAAAAAAATTTTCTAAATATCTTCAATGTACAGAATTTGACCTGTTACAGTTTTATTATAAGTATTGATTTCCAGGACATAGCTACTGTATCTATTGGCAAATTTTTATCAAAATCTCTTCAGGATTACTATAATTACAAATATGAAATATTCAATACTTAACGCTAAGTAAACCTATACACAATATTGTAATAATATGTGGGTAAATAATAATAATGTTATATGGATGCCACTATTTATTTCTTGGTTCTTAATTATTTTCTATATACAGTAATCAATAAAGTTTAATTAATTTACACGCTTAAGCAAGACTCCATTTTCCATTAGACTAGTTTTGTTATATTATGTTATAATTCCCAGCTCCTCCATAGTGTCGAGGTCCCGCATGAGCATCTGTATAGTTTGCTTGGTGCGGGGGAAATAGTCTGCAGTCTCATCGTCTTCGAAAGAGGGATCTTGAGACTCCAACTCTGCAAAAGATTCATTTTCATTTAAATTAATATTTTAGGGTTTGCAAGATCTACTGGGAGGCCTATTCTTTGTTGAAATATGCATGCATTACAACTTTTCAGTTATGCGTTTAAATATCACCTGCTTTGACGATGAAGGAAAACATAGTGAAGAAACCTGCACGCCTGAGAGTTCTCCATAATATACTCAAAGGTGTGTAAAGCCTGCCAATCTGCATTTTGCCAGCGTAATGGCAGCCTCTCACTCTGAGAGGAGTGAGATGTTGATGCAAACGAATGCTCATGACAATCGTCGCACGGAGGAAGGTTTCATTTTTCAGTCATCTACAATGAGGATCCCTCTACGAGTTTCCACGGTTGACCTCGAAATTAATATAGCCGGAAAAGTACACCAAGTGGTTTGATGATATGTAAGGGAGGGGACCCAACAAATACTCAAAAATAAAGAAAATTATGCAAGACTGGGAAAAGCTGCTGACGCTGACCGTCTCATGATGAGCTATGACAATTGAGAAGTCCTAGTTTGTTCACTCACCAGCGACCTGTGCCTCTATAGAGTCGAGCCTGGCGTCAATGAGCGCCTGGCTTCGTTGCACGTGGCGCAACAGGCGCTCTCGACACGCGCCATTCTCGATGGCCGCTTCGGGCTGCGGGGCTGATACGTTACGAACTTCTTGCTCTGTAGAAACGTGTAACTTTCAGTTTTATGACGAAACTAGCTGCGCCGGCGAACTTCGTACCGCCTAACAGTCGATTATTTTTCAGGATTAAAAAAAAAAAAAAACTCTCCGTAAGAACCATCCTCGTACTTCAAGGAAGTTCAGATGTTTTCGAGATTTGCGATCAGCATTAATTTGCATTCAGTGAACATCATTTAAACAAGAGGGCGGGTTTGGATATGAAAATGTATGACATCGACTGGCTCCGGGGACCGGGGGGCTCGGAAGCGCGCCATAAATTAAGCATTGTCGCGTCAGTTAGTTACCGTCAGTTACCGCGCATCATGGAAGTCTACCTTGGACACAGACATGGACGATGTGATTATCATACTGCAATAATCGAAATGTTGTTAATCGTGGTTTTTTGTAAATATTGTAATTCATTGAAATTCTTGCAGCATCAGTGTATTTAGTGGTACAGGTTTATAGAACTGCTTAATTTCAACAGCTCTGATATAGTTTGTTTTCCCTTTGTTTTGACAGACACACTTGACAGGCGTTTGTTGTGGCAATTTTACGTCAATTTTTAGTGCCGTCATGATTTCTTCTGAATTTCACAGGCATTTTCGCATTTGGATCATGGCAAGTTTTTGTTGAAGTTACTTGCCGATGAAGTAACTGTTCCGATTTATAATGCCTAAAGTGCGAGTCGGACTCCCACGCGAATGTTTCCGTACCATCGTACAAGATATCATATTATATATTTTTTAATTTACAAGGCAGCCATTTTAAAATTTTTATTATATTTTGTTGTTATAGCAGCACTTTGCGAAAATTTTACCTCTACTTATTATTGTTCATGAGATACAGCTCGCTGGCAGACAGACAGACGGAGTATCCTACAGATCAAACTACTAAATAATGATAGTTCCTCACCTTGTACAGACTTAGCCAATCTCTCCAACTCAGACGTAGTAATAGGCAGATCCAAAGTACCTCCAGGACTGGACAGAGCTGCCGTGAGATTCAGCAAGGAGTTGGAAGAGTCCCTTTGACTAAACCTATCGTGGTCCAAATCATCAGTCAAAGGCGCCCGCAAGTCTAAATGCACGTCTTCATGTTTGATGGGCAAGTTCTCTTTGCCGATGTTATTGATTATTATGTTCAGGTCGGAGTAGTCAGAGTTCAGTCTCTCTTGAGTGAAATTCACTTCGGCGTTCTCCCAGTCTTTCGCCCAGAGGTAGAGTTTTGGATGGTCCTTTTTACTGAATCATTAAAAAATAACTTATTAGTTCCAAACTGAAAAATTTAAGAGAAACTTCGGACTATCTATCTATGTCGTTGACATGCCTTCTACACGTACGAAACGCTATACGTCATCATTCCTTATACGCATGGCTAGGGGTTTAGAATACTCTTCAAAGATTAGTGTTTCATACCAGCTGTTATAATGAGGGTATCTTTAAAACAAGAGTGAGTAGGCATCTTCTAGGCAAACGTGTCCCATCTTAAGCCACATCATCACTAATTGCCATTACGCATGATCGTGGTAAAGCATGTAAAAAAGTTTGATAAAAACCTGTTTCAAAATTGTCACGCTTTGAAACTAAGATATCAATATCAACATAGAAAACTAGAAAAAAAGATACACTTACGTGGCAACATAGTACTTGACTCTCAATGCATGCAAGGCGTCCTGTATCCGGAGCAGGTTGCCCGACAGTTCGTGCGACCTCCTCAGCGACTCGCAGGGCTTCGCCCCGGGCAGCAGGCCTTCGTACAATCTGTCCTGATCGTGAAGGAAGCGCTTGGACCGTCGCCCGCGCTTCGGGTTGAGACATATACTGCAGGTGTACTTTTCTGGAACCTGATGAGGGAATAGCAAAATTTGTTAGTAGAAATATTTGCCCAACTGATAATAATAATATAGAGTGGAAAAACAACAACAAACAAAAAAAAAACAATTTTATAAATCGAATTTATAGATAAAAGAGCATAATCCTCGATACTAAATATTATAAATGCGAAAGTCTGTCTGTCTGTCTGCTAGCTTTTCACGGCTCAACCGTTCAACCGATTTTGACGAAATTTAGTACAGAGGTAGCTTGCAACTCGGGGAAGGACATAGGCTACTTTTTATCCCGGAAAATTTAAGAGTTCCCACAGGAATTTTAAAAACCTCAATCCACGCGTACGAAGTAGCGGGCATCAGCTAGTGAGCACTATTTTCTTTTGCATAATTGTGACGTTCGTATGCGCATAAAATTAAAAACAAAACTCGTTAAGGGCTTCCGATTTCCGAGACAGTCAAGCGGCTGGATGGCAAGCAAGCAGATTTTTGCTTGAGCCAAGCATGTTGAATGTTTTCAATGTTAGCTTGATGCTTGAAGTCAAGCATTTACGTGTTTTGATGACTGATGATTGACGCAATTTTTACTTGACGCGACATTCAGACTGTTCGAAAAATGAGAAAAGTACCTTTTGCTGGATCAAGCTGCTTGACGGGCGTATCAAACTGCTTGAGCAAGCAAAACAAAATTACACTGGCATCAAACCGCTTGACCGTCTCGGAAGTTCTTTAGATGTCGTGGAACCGGGTATTCTAAAACATCTATTGTCATGTCTTCAGTTGACAGAAGTGAAGCTTTGTATACAAATTGCGCTGCTTGATGCATTTTTTCGCTTATGTATCTCTTCCGAGGATCATTTACAAAGCGATTGGCGCGCGCTACGGGCGCGATTAGACTAAGCACTATGGGAGATTTGTAGAACGCACTCTGACTTAGCTTAGCCTTAAGACAGAGTTAAAACGAGACAGAGCTATATCTCTCACATAAATCTGTCTTGTTTTAACTCAATCTTAAGTCTGAGCATAGTCAAAGTATGCTCTATAGATCTCAGAGTATGAATCGAAAATGCATTGCGCCACCTCTTGTGCACGTCGCGGTCGCTTCGAAGCGTTAAGAAGCTTCGATTCCTTGTTTTCCTAATTACCTCGGACTCCTTCTGTATGTTATGACAAAGCGCGTGCTGCCAGCACAGACACAGCTCGCACTGCACCATCAGCCCGTCCTCCTCGCGGAAGCCGCAGTGGCAGTTGATGATCTCCTCCCGCCTCATGTGCTCGATCTTTATACGTTCACCAGCTAAAAAGATAAATTGAGGACGGGTTAACCAAAGCATTTTCTTACTGGCCAATTTTCTAGGGATCAATGTAGCGGAATTTGTTATATCTTCGGCAGGAACAATAATCTTAATTCGCTATAATCCACACAGAAAAATCTGTACTGTAAATACGTCTGCACTCTGCACGTTGTGATATATACGCAGGAAACGTAGCTTGCCGTTCCTGAGGACGGACGGTGCACGGTACAGTGCGACAAGACTCTCTTGGGACTTGAATGACATTGACAGGGGGCGCTGTTGGAGAACAAAGGCTTGACGGCAACATTAGTTCCGATTTTCACCACGCGCCATACAGATTTGTCTGTCTTGGTGGGTTGTAGCATATTAAGCTTGTTGTTCCTTGTGTATCACGGACGTCAGTAAAGTAATGCCTGCTTCTATCCAACATAATGTTATCTTCGGCGTATTGTCTGCGCGTATATTAGGCCACATTATAACGTAATTCTGCTTGATTTTTCCGTAGCTTTAGGCAGCCCTTCCACCGAGAGTGCGAATGTTTAACGAGTGTTTTACCCGTGAGCAACGCCAATTTTTTTACCATTTTTAGCTTCTTTTTTTTTGTATATTTGCCCAAGCGTCAAGTTATCGCACACGTATCGTATAGCAGTAATGCTTCATTTTCATAGCACTAGTGGCAAAAAATGAAGCAATGAACTACGCTAAAAATGTACCGATTCTTATAGTGAGTTTCACGCATATCTCTTGCTGTGTACGGCGTGCCCAACATATTCCTGGTGGAAATGCTGCCTATAACCGTATTTAAAGTTATCAGGCAATTTGCAAGATGCATAATATATTATAAAAATTCGCAACTAATCTTGCAGAATAGCGCAACTAAATATAAGGTACTTATATAATAATTTGCCAAAAATGTTAATATGTGCAAAATTAAAACAAAATTCATGCAATATCTAGACAAATACAAATATGTAATCAAATTTAATTGATTATTAATATTTCGCCGTTTAAAAACTTTGACTTTCATTAGGTTATTTTTATCAAGCGACCATGACCGATCCAAACTACAAACACCATTGCTGGTGGTGAAAATAAAATATTGATAAATAAATAAATGACCGTTAGAATTATAAAAATTATTAATTTTGCACAACAGTACTTACTTTCCGTAAACATATACGTATTAGCGCCCTTCTGGTCTTCAGCAGATTCTGACGAAACCGCAAGTTGATGATTCATCACTTTATCCATGGTTTTTGAATCCGGAGTACCAGAACCGGGGAAACTTGACCTGGTTTCTACATCAGAGTTCATTCCAAACCATTCATCTTCCTCACTGGCCGGTCTCTTAGGAGCAGTCGAGAAACATTTACGTTTCTTGTCCGCCTTCTTTCCAAAAACGTCGATCGGCCTTGTGACGGTATGCGTTGAGATAGCAGTTTCGAAATCTTGCGGTTCCATTATATCTAACGTAGACTCCATGGTGTCGTCATCGTAAACTAGTGCTGGAGATTCTTCTTCAAATTCGTCAGGAGTCGGCTCAGAATCCGGTCGACGGACCGGTAGTAAAACTTTAGGCCTTTTGACCCGCGGTTTATTAGCTAATGCTTGGCGAAGTTTCGGCGAATCTTGTGACCTTGGTATTGGCGGGTCCGTTTTTGTCGGAATCGTAGCCTCAACATCAACATTCATTTCAGAGGACACCTTTAATTCCGGTTTAGGATCCTCGACACGTTTTGGGGGTCGCGAAATTTTAATTTTCAATATTCTAGAATCCGGCTGTCTAACTGGTTCCAGTTCTGTAGGTAAAGTTCTTTGTTGCGCTAAATCTAGAACTTTCGGCGTCGCTCCCAACATCTTTCTCAGTTCTCTATGGTAATGTTTTATATGCATTTGCAGTAAGGTGTTGTTTCGGAAGTTTTTAAAGCAGCCCTCGGCCGGGCACCGTAACAAGTTTTCGAGTATTTGAACCTTCAGTGAACCAACATATACTGAAAATGTGTACGAAACATAAAGGAATTAAACCATGCAGCATATAGGAAATGTACAAGCTAACGATATACATAGCATTTAATTATAAACATATTATACTATATTACAAACATACCATATCCATCTTCAAGAGCGGGATATTCCATAGGTGTAGCTTCGAATTCTGTCGAGCCTAAAGATGCTTGGCCACTTGTTCCTGCCGTTGTAGTAACTAAGGACGCCTAAAAGGCATGGAAATATTGTTGCTTCAGTTGTCATGGCAACAATAACAACACGCGTAAAATTCGATATTATATCAATGATTTGTTTCGTCGAAAGTTGGTGTAAGGGCCGAAACTCAAAACCGCAATGCAAACGAGTGTGGCCAGATGTTTCTTTTTTAGCCCTTTCAGAACGCGCCCCGTCAGCACCCAGAGTGGGACGCTCAAAATCCCACTTTTTAATCTAAAGTTTTCGTTGAAAATAAGATGAAGATTTTTTGAGCTGTGAGAATAAAACTCTCTAGATAGAATAGGACTAAAATGATTAAAGAGTTCTAACAACTGGTAAAAGAGGAGTTTCGAGTCGAGTGTCTGTGGCGACAGTGGCGCCGAATCACGTTCCCTATATATTATACCTACTAGCTGCCCCCGCGAACTTCGTACCGCCTAACAGTCGATTATTTTTCAGATTTTTTTTAAATTTTTCTCTCCGTAAGAACCATCCTCGTACTTCAAGGAATATTATAAAAAAAGAATTAGCGAAATCGGTTCAGCGGTTCTCGAGATTTGCGACGAGCAACACATTTAGTGATTCATTTTTATATTATAGAGATTATGCCTACTACATTAATCTGTTGCTCTGTTGCGACGGCACTGTGCGGCGCCACCGACGTTACAAACGCTCGACTCGAAAGACCACTTTTATCAGTTGTTCAAAGTCGTTGACTGAAATAAATAAAACGTCGCGCAAACTTACATTTTTTCGTCGGAATGCAGCGATCTGGTTCTTTCTCTTCTTCTTCTTTTCTTTCCTGTCATCCTTTCTGTAAACTCGGTATTTCTTCGCCTTGGCCAGTGGGGACATGGTATTTACAGGCGTGTTTACTACCGGGTCTGAACTGCCGTCGACAGTGGTCGTGTACCAGCCCATCCGTCGGGATAGTTTCAGGTGGACCCCGAAATCTAGTAACGCGTATTCGTAGGGTTTCAATTCCTCGCTCCGATTTAATTCTAAGTAATTACGCATGTCATTTTTCGTGTGAAACCGATGGTTTGTTGGACTAAAATAAGAAATTAAATGTATTAAGCCTCTACATTTTTTGACGTCTAAAAAATCTATGTTCGGCCATACCTACTTCCAATATTATGAATGAGAGTGTCTGTCTGTCCAGCCGTCTGAATGGATATAGGATAAAAAAATTGTTAAATCAAATGAAAACAACGTACCTGACCAGTACCACATCCCACTTCCCGGCCGACTGGCCCAGTCTGCGGCGTACCATGTGCTTGGACCAGCCTTCAGGCAATCTCTTATCTTCAACCTACAACCAAAAATTAAGTAATAGTACATTACAGTCCAGTCCTGAAATAAAGTGATTACTGGCCGAGTGTGATTGGAAGGCCTACTTTGAGCACAGGAGGATTTGCAACAACATTCAACGTGTACTCACTAAGATACTCTCCATGTGGCGCAGCGAGCTCCAGCGCAGACTACACACGACAGGCGATCAAGGAGTTTATACCTATAGCGGCTAACAGATATGCTGCTCAACGTCCTGAACAGCGCGACGACTGCTCAGTCTCGTTACCTGTACACTGCGTCGCGGCAAAGCCACCCTGTTGTTGGCGTCCATCTTGCAATCGCCCTCGATCTCGCTGACGGTGCCCACTGGCTGGCCGTCGCGCCACTTGCAGCACCACTCGCCGGGCAGCAGGAAGCTCTCCGGCATCTCGCTGGGACGCGCGACCGGCGACGACAGCTCTGTCTTGAGGAGCATCTGTTTTCTCATCTCTTCGACTTGACGTTTCATCTCCTCCAACTCACTCTTTACTTTTTCCACTTGCTTCTTGACCTGTAATTTTTATACTTTCAATTTTTAAAATCAAAATTTAACCTTAGGCCAGCCATACATGGACTGCTCGAGCGGTTAGCCAGTGATCAACATACACGGACCGCTCTTGCAGTCAGAGTCAACAGCTTGAAGCTGCCATCGAGCAGTTAGCTTAACTGCTCGATGGCAGCTTAAACGACGCGTGCGGGCGGGAAACGTGCGCTACGTGGAATGAGGAGCGCGGGCGGAGGTAACTGCGCGAGAGCAGTCGACAGCTCGAGCAGTCAGTGTATGCCAGGCGACTGCTTAACCGCCCAACCGCCCGAAACAGTTTCAACTGCTTGAGCGGTTCGTGTATGTACGTACGTAGAAGTCTGTCGTTCAATATGCAGTCGCAGCTTGAAGCAGTCCATCCTGACTGCTTCAAGCTGTCTGTGTATGGCTGGTCTTAGACCTAACGTCATATTAAGTGACTTTGATGTTTGTTTCGTCCAAGAAAATCGATAGCTAAGCGCCAATTAATAGTGTATTATTGTAGTAAATTTTTACACACACATCAACACAGACTCGAAATTAAAATACAACATAAATATATAAATAAACGAACTTTTTTCTCCTGCAGCAGCCTCAACTTTTTACTCTTCTTTATCTTGGACAACTTTTTCTTCGACTTTTCTTGTGGCTCCACTTTATCAACCTTATCGACTTCGCATGCAGCCGGGTTCACTTCTATCACTTCAATCTCTGGCTCAGGTGCCAAATCAGATTTCAGCTCTGATTTCAATTCTGTTTTCAGTTCTATTTTCGGTTCAGGTTTCGGAGAGTCGACTCGATTTTGATGATCATCTTCGATTTTGATCAGTCCAACCTCTAGCTTGCTTATGACTTCCTTCATTTTCTCTATGACTTCTTTCTTGCTTTCGTCCGGTTTTTCAAAATTCTCCAATTTCACCTCTTCTTCTAAATCCTAAATTTTCAATAAACCAAATTAAAATTTCAAGTCGCCAGCTTATCGGGAAGAATTAGTTTCAAATCGATTGCATTTGTATTGAACAAACAAACAGATCAACAAGAAAGCATATTAATAAAAAACGTGTTACAACAAAATCGCACATTTAAAGCAAAACTATACCTATCCAAAATATCGATTTTTCAATATCGCAAGATTTTTAGTTATTGAGCCTAAAATGACAAAGTATAATAAGACACTAGTGTCATCTAGCATATATAATAGAAAATACTGAAAAAAGAGTCTTTAATACCTGTTTTTTCCCACAGAATTACAACTTATGTATAGTACGCGACAGGTCAGGATAGCAATCGGGGTGGGGACGCCCCGCACACCCGCACAGCACCCGCGCTCGCCCGCTCCCCGCGCTAACCCAGTGCGGGCGAGCGCGAATGACGTGCGGGTGTGCGAGGCCTCCCCTCGCCTCATACCCCAATCTCGACCTGTCGAGTACTTTTTAATCCAAACTGCCCCTTCTTCTGCGTTTCGTGTACGTCTGCCCCAGAAAGGGGAGAAAGACAAAAAGGGACAAAGAAAGGATAGAAAGAATTTGTAGGGAGTCAAGAAGGCGCCCCGGGAAAGAGCCACCGAGCAAGTACCGAACGGGCGCCCTCCCGCGTTTCGGCCCATATAACCGCGAGGTTGGTGGGGCCATGGGAGGTGGTGGGTTGCACCTTCTTGGGAAAACGCTAAGCAAGAGTAAGTACCGGACGGGCGCCCTCCCGCGATTCGGCCCATATAACCGAGGTTGGTGGGGCCATGGGAGGTGGAGGGTTGCCCCTTCTTGGATAGTGCTAATTTTGTTTTCAATGTGCGAAATATTAACTTCTGTACAGGAACATTATTAATTGTAAACACTTACAGGTTCCATATCTAGTGTAGGTTGTGGCAAATCTAAGTCAACGGGTATCTCGATTTCTGTGCTAGCTACTGAACGGTTATCAACCAGATCGTCTAAAGTAATTTTATCACTTCCTTCCTGTACCTCAGATTGTTCAAGTTTAATTTCTTTGTTCACTTCGATTTTGTCAAGCGATTGTTCTGTGTCTGGTTCCATCTTTATTTCGGGTACTGTCGGTTTTGCCGCTTCTTCTTTCGCGACGGTACCAATGATAGACGCTACAGCATCTATAAATTTTAATAAATGTCAGCGAAAACATCGCGAGGAAACCTTCATGCGTGAGTTCTCCATAATATTATTCTCAAAAGTGTGTGAAGTCTGCCAATCCGCATTCGGCCTAGTACACAGCGTGCAGCGTAGTAGTACAGCGTAGTGGATTATGGCCAAACCCTTCTCATTCTGAGAGGAGATCCGTGTTTAGTAGTGAGCCGGCGATGGGTTGATCATGATGATGATGCCGACAATGTTGTCGCTACGTAAGGCGTATACGCTACGTATACGTAGCGCTACGTACTACGTATACGTAGGCCGTATTCCGCTGCTCGATTGCGGTAGAATGACAGCTACAATGACACGATCGCAATCACCTCTGATTGGTTGACGCCCGCTCACTATTGGCTACAATGCATTGTTGCAACAAGAATCGCAGAAATTCAGCCAATCAGAACAATAATTGAGATTGTAATAATAATTGATGCAGGTTTTACGAAATCGACCTACAATCTGCGTCCGTGACGTGTCATGGCGTAGTATAACAATAATAATCAGCAGCCAAGAATAAAATACAATCTATTCTACTATCAGCGACTATGTCTTTGCGTAAAAGCATATTGTCGGTTTGGTGTGAGCCAAAAGTGGAATATCTATGGAAAAGCAGTAAACTGTGTAATGCTTGCTCACAGTCGGCGGCTGGCATGTTTGACGTGCTTACTTTAACATTTTTCAAAATCCAAAATCCTACATTGAATAAATTGAATTGTATTGATATTATAACACTTACCAGGAATCTCAGCTTTAGCTTCAGTCTTGACTTCCTCGACTGATTCCTCTTTAATTTTTCGCAGAAGTACTCTTGGTTTCTTTTCTTTTACAACCCGTGCAACTTTTTCTTTTGGCGGCGTGTCTTTTTTCTTTTTCTTTTGGCCGATATTAAAAATTTCTTTGATATTTAGCTTTCGTTTCATTTCGCGACGTTCGGATTTAGGCCCTAAATAGTCACGGGTGGGGTCAAAGAGGTGGGTGTGGAATATAGGGGTAGAGGTTATTGGATTTAAGGGTAATGCAGTGCTAGGTCCGGCCCCTGCTTGGACCGGAGAAGGGGTAGAGGGTTTCGGAGGCATGGATGTGTCGACGGATAGAAACTCTGAATGCTTTCCTGAATCTTTTAATTTGTACAATCGAGACGTATTGCACTTCCAATGGAAGCCGTCGTCGAAAATGACTTCGTAAACGCCTGTTGATAAAAAATCAAATAAGTTAATAAATTATGAATTTGATTACTTATTTCTTACCCTATTACCTACGTGTTAAATAATTTTATACTACCTAATTATAATAGGATAGTAATATCGTAAATTATTACAGTTTTTTGCATTAAAAAATAAATTAGCAATTGCTAAAATTAAATCAAATGCCAAATAATTAATCATGGCGTCGTGGCCGTCACGTTTTATTTTTAAAAACATTTTTTTATTTTTAAAAATAGAATACCTATTATTGTGCAATAAAAACATTGTTTTGTCGTCTTTGGCGAATTCCAATTTCAAATTTAGTTTGAATTTGCCGCCTGATGCTACTTGATTCGATTGTATGCGATAATAATGCACGCAAATTATACGTGCCCTGCTTGGACGATTTAACCTAAGGACGCGCCTCGCATGATTATTCCCCTCTGTCAATAGAAATGGATTTTTAATCCACTGCGTTTATAAACACTGTTTGCGGAATCGATTTTGTCATTGTCAGAATCGTTTTCGATGTGTGACGACGTCTTACACGCTGGGTGAAAAATGCCTGTTTGTGCCGTTAGTGAGTGCAAGAACAAATCAAACACATCAAATTTACAAAAAGATGGAATTTCATTTCATAAGTAAGTATTTTTGGTGTAATAAACGCTTTCTATAAATTAAATTACATAAATTATTATAATAAAATAACAATCGAGAACTTTACCGATTCAGTAATTGAGTACGTAATAATTCGGTAGAAACGAGTCATACTCCTCACGAGACTATATTTTGTTTTTTCTAAACAATTGCAACCCTCGATAAATACAAATTAGGTTAAAATTTGAATACGCGTGAACAGCATGAAATTACGTAGTAGTACGATAGTGATTGCGGTTCGATTATCGATATCGATGTAAACATTTTCTTTATTATTAACGACTAAATTAACGTCTTCAAGTCAAGTAAAGAATAGTTATTATTAATTACCACAATTTTTTCGCTACCTATACTTGTAATAAAACTGGTCGATTTCTGTGATAATAATATAAGTGTGTGTGTGTGTGTGTGTTATATAATAATATAAGTCATTAATAAGCACATTTTCACTATCGAAATTTTAAATGAAAATTTCGTTATATAAAAAAATACAAAAGATTAAAAATGATATAAAATAAGTAAAAAAGTATGTGCATATTTTTTAAATAAATATTTTTCTTATTTTTACGTTGCATTATTAGTTTTTGGGATAATTACCTATTAAGTGAGGTGAATGTATGCAAGAATACGCTACGCTTACCAAACACTGGTTTTAAGTAATTAAATACGAGTAATAAATTCTTACTTCTACTTTTGTTTCTGAAAAACTATCGATATATTTTAAAATATCGATACGGTAGCATCGCAAATCAATTTGACTGTCTTACACTCGTAATAACTTTGTATGTTGATGTATATAACTTATTAGTGTGCGTAAAATGTAGTAGTGTTGAAGATTTAGATATGTGTGTGTTAATAATGACACAAACCTTTGTTGAGTGAGTGTGTCAAGTTGTCTATGTAGTGTTTCCTCGTCCCGCACCAAAAGTGACAGAAATTTTTATTCGTAATATTAGGCGCGTTACAAGTCCATAGGTTAAATCGTCCAAGGTGCCCTGTCACCCGAGCGTAAAAAATTTCAGTACAAAATATAACGAATGCTATCATCAAATACGCGTTGACGGCATCGGACGCGCCATAGAGTTGCGGAAAACGTCATCAGCCGCATTTTGCAAGAAGTGTTTCTTGCGGCAATGTATAAGTCCCGCAAATTGCTATTGCTCTGGAACCATGTCTCATTAACATCGATATGACGTCGTTTTGACGTCATCAGCCGAAATAAAATATACCATCAGCTCAAAACTTCAGTCTAGTGCTGACTTCACTAAAATGGCGGCCACGCGCATTCGCAATTTGCGGGACTAGCAACCATCCATCCATCAGCATTTATTATGCGTAATATTTAGCATGTAAATAAGCTTTTATCAATTAAATTAGAAATAATTAAAAAAACTAAAATTTTATTGCATTAAGATTTATTTATTATATTAGTAATTATAAAATATGTAAATTTATAGAACAAATTAAACTATACATTAATAAAAATGGCTCCAACACCACATCACCACTATATACCACAATAGGTCTAGATACACGTAGCTACTTTGATCGACAGCGACTTGATAGAAAGAAAGAAAGAAAGAAAAGACGTTTATTTATACAAATTGTATAGCGATCTATCAGTCTTTGTTTTGCGGTACACACCTGTCTGTTTTGCCTGAGCTCTATTTATAGTAATGTCCGACGAAAGGCAAAGTGTTGTTAGCGCTAGTAGCTGTTTGCAAACATACATGTATGAAAACGATAAAAAAAGAAAAATAGACGAGTTTTCAGATTTGGAGATTTCGGATATCAGATTCAATCGCTGTATTTTCAGAAATATCGCGATCGCCACTATTTCCACGTCCACACAATTCGCCAGCGAGTCGCTGTCGACCAAAGTCACTACCTTGTGTACCAGCATTATATCAACAAAAACAGCAGAATTACTTGTGACTGGAGTAAATATAGTCCGCGAAAGATCAAGATGGCCCTCAGGGTGGGAACATCCCGCACACCCACACAGCCCGGTGCGGGCGAGCGCAGGCGCTGTGCTGATATGCGGGGCGTCTGCCCGCCTCATACCCTGATTGCCATCTCGACCTGTCGCGTACTATACGTGTCTCTACAAACTCTTAAAACTAATTACTATTGCTATTCTTAATTACATTTTAAAATTACAATATTTTATAAAATTTACCAAAAACTTTAAACGGAAGAAAACAGATCTACACTCGAGAAATTTCTTCCAATAGGCTTTAAATTTTAATATTTAAATCGTGATGTGTCGAGCACCGAGCTCCAGCTTTCTTGATTTCGTCTGGTCGGAGACAACCAGTTTGTGTTTTAAATTAATTGTGTTTATCCTGAATTATATCTTGTAAATATGTGAGCAGCCGTTTCATTCATACTCCGTGCTACCACATATTCTGGTGACCCCGACGTGATCAAGAACGGTCGCACACCTCAACAACCGACGAAATCAAGAATGGTCGCACACTACAACAGCCGACGTCATCGAAGATCAACCGCACACCACCGCACTGCGCGCACATAACGTGATCAAGGGTGATCGCATACATCGCAACACCTTTGGATCACACACCGCAAGCCCGACGTCTCCTCCAACTCCAAGTCTACAAGCAGCAACAGCAAGCACATCGAGGCCTGTAAGACGGATGTAGCCACAGCTTCGGGGCACAATGGCTCTGCACTCCATCACCAGCTACAAGCGTCCTGGTCCACCGCTTCTCTGGATGGTTAGCAGCCATTGCCCTTCCTTCACACGCCTTCACGCTACAACGCCACCTCTCTTCACTGCTTCACACTACGCGTTCGTCTCGGAGGGGAGTGATGTGGCGGTTGCCACAATAGAAACTAGATGGCGCTGTTCAATCGATGACATAGTCCCGAACAAATGTACCGCCGACAGTACTCGCAATAACAGAGTGTTCTGCAATCTGGACTATATATAGAAGTTTCAAGATACAACCGTCGGCCCAGCTGGCGCTACCGAGCACAACCAACCGCTCGGTGGGAGATCTCCCCTTTGGTATGGTCGAGCCTGCACACCGCTCCCGTACACTAAACTGAAAACAGCCATGCAAATTTGCGACATGCAAAAACGAATTCAGAACAAAATGCTTGATCATCATCATCATGATCAACCTATTGCCACTCACTACAGAGCACGGGTCGCTTAAAACGCACAGAACTCCGAAAAGTTAGAGGCATACACGGGATCTAAACCCCAGACCCTCCGACTAGGAGGCCGACGTCTTAACCACTAGGCTATCAGTCACTGTTCAAATTCCAAAATGCTTACCATTGCTCAAATCATTAGCAATCGTAGCAATAAATCTACGATTGTCCCTCCATCGGGCCAAACATCTCTCTCCAACTACAAAATGTAATTTCGGTTTGTCTTCTACTTTGATCTCCTGAACTGGTTCCGTTGGAGCTACTTGGTCTTGAGGAGGAGCCTCTTCTGCGATTGCAGGTGTCAATACTGGTGTCTCTGTCAGTGTCGATGGTTTAGTTATAGGCCTAAGTCTGGGACTACTTATGTTTATCCACTCGTCATGTCTGAGGAATAACAAGTTATATCAAACACCAAGTAACTACAGTACGCGGCCGAAGGTGATGAACATCGGCCTTTAGAATGACATTTCTTCCTTGTAAATAAATAAATAATAAATAATCTTTATTTCACAGACATCAAAGGCCCACAATATTATGTTAGTAACCATCTTAATCTATGTTAGTAACTATATTATAATATAATGTATGTTAGTAAGAAACTTATTCTATGTTAGTTAATATAATTAATATACTTATTAACTAATGCAGACATCCAGTGCGCCTTGAGAGCGCTGTCCTGTCTGTCTGCTATCACGCACGTAAAGCGTTGTCTCTGTCACTCATACCCATATAAATATATGACGTTTTGTCGGCTCCAACGACAATCTCCTTCTAAAGATCGATGTTCATCACTTTTGGCCGCGTACTGTATATTCTGTTCATCAAATTCGAAGAAGAACAAAAGCGACCGACATAGCTCAAAGGATTAGGGCGAAACATTAAGAGATATATTTATATTTATATATTTTCAAAGTAGTTTCGATAACTGTGTCGCTACTAGATGGCGTTAAGTCGCCTCAGTTCTGAGTGAACATACATATCACACATTTCGTCACTGGCAGCGAGCGAACCTTGGCTTAGCGGTCTGAGCGTCTGGCGCGATCCCATGAAAGTGATGAAACGCAGGTTCGAATCCTGCCGGTTCCGTAATTTTTGATAATATGTATTTAAAAATTATTGAAAGCTATGCTTACTTGTTGGATACGTTTTCATAGTGCACCAACACTTCCATCTCATCATGATCAACTTCCACTATCTCTGCTGGGTACCAGAGCTCCGCAAAATCTTTGGCTACCACCTTTGATCCCACTGATAATGCTATGCTATTACCTATAAAATATAATTGCACAGGTTATAAAAACTTAGATATGCATTACGCTTTATAAATCCAAACTAATATTTAGCTTTAGCTTTGGCTTTAGCGATAAGGCCGCCTTTGCATGCTACAGCTATTAGATTAAGATCCTTGTATGTTTTTCCAATGTTTACTTTGTGTTGTGTGCAATAAAGTATAAATAAATTAAATAAATAAATAATATTATAAATAAGAAAATGTGTCTTTCTGTCTGTCTGCTTTTCACGGCCCATCTGTTTAATCAATTTCGACGAAATTTGGTATAGAGATAGCTTGAATCCAGGGTAGAACATAGGCTACTTTTGGTCCCGAAAAAACAAAAGTTCCCACGGGATTTATAATGAAGAAGAAAAATTGTATGATGTCAAATTGTATGATGTTGCCTGTACATACTAAATAATAGAATAGAATAGAAAAGAATAGAATTTATTAGCTGAATATGAGTACATCGGATGTTTACAATAAGTTATAACTAAGTATAACCAACCATCATATTCTACTACATATCTAGCATGCAAATATTCAATACTCATCAGGAAATCTATACATTTACATGGATACATATATTTTTATATAGATATCTATATTTATATAGATTTTCATCAATGCACATGACAAGTTACTCATAGTTTACTTAAGAAGTTACAATATACTCCTACATAGTCAAGAAATTACCTTTTGGACTCACACTCTGCTTAGATGTAGGTTTTATGTCCTTCTTAGAATCAGCTTTGTCCTCAGATACACTCAATATCATGTCCATCACTCTTGTACGTAATACCACATTCTCAACTTGGTCTATAACATTTATTTTTTCTATAGTTTCTGGCCTTTCTGGGAATTCTGGATTTTCTGAATTTTGTTTTTCATCCATATCTGCCTTTTCTTGTGTTTCATCCTCGTTTTTTTTATTTTGTATATCAATTTCTTGTTTGTCTATATATTTTTGTATAGCATCCACATTTTCTTCTTCAGATTCTTTACTGCTCGATGAAGTATTGTGCGTTTGTTCTGCAGAATTTGATTCTTTGGTTGATTCTGGGTCCATTTTGTTAGATATTATATTTGGAGTCCAAGAAAATATTGATGGCACAGCATCTAATAAAACAATCAAAATATATAATTAAAATTACTTACGTTAACTTTTGTAACTTGTAACTTTTGTACAATGTAGGAGCATAGGAGGTTTTCAAAATCAGTAATTAATACATCCATAGAAAGTAGCGAAACAAAACTAAAAGTTTACAATTGAATGTTACTTTTTTAAGTCAAGTAAAAGATTTACTAACACTCAAGTATTTTTTAATACAGGATGCTGTTTCAATTCACTTGACAACAATCATGCCTTATGGAAAACAATCATGAGAAGTCTAGGTGGATAGTGTTTGCCTAGAAAATTCCTATGCACTCTTGCCTTGACGGTACTTAGGTCCGATGTGGCAGGAATACGGACGCCGGAAGGGCATTCCAAACTTTAGCAGTTTACATAAGTTTCTGAAACAAACTGCTAAAGCTAAAGCGACAGCCACCCAAACAAATGGTATTAGTAGTAAAGAAAAGCAACTTTAAGTGAATGAATATTAATTATTCTACACAACTATCAATTCATTATCAAAATGATGAAATTGTGCCAATTTTTGAAATATACAATTAGCTATTTGGTTATGTGTGTGTAAAAAAAGCTGTAATAGCCTAGTGGTTAGGACTTCCGCTTTGTAATCGAAGGTTGGGGGTTCGATCCCGGGCATGCACCTCTAACTTTTCAGAGTTATGTGCGTTTTAAGTAATTAAATCTCTTGCTTTAACAGTGAAGGAAAACATCCTGAGGAAACCTGCATGCCTGAGAGTTCTTCATTATGTTCTCAAAGGTATGTGAAGTCTACCAATCTGCACATGGCCAACATGGTGTCCCTCTCTCAGAGGAGACCCGTGGTCTGTAGTGAGCCGGCGATGGGTTGATCATGATGATTGGGTTGGGTAAACCATTGAAAAATTTGTGGAGTACAAAACACAGATCACAAGACATATCAAACCATAAAAAACTAGAAAATATCAAAATATGACAAATTAGAACAATCATAACATCTACAGTAGCCAGCAAAAAATAACAAGCTGATGCTCACGACTTTGTCCGTGTGGAATTAGGTTTTTTAAAAATCCTGTGAGAACTCTTTGATTTTCCGGGATAAAAAGTAGCCTATGAGGCTATGTCACTCTCCAGGTCTTTATCTATACCCATGCAAAAAATCACGTCAATCCGTTGCACCGTTACGACATGATTGAAGGAAAAACCAAAAACAAACACACTTTCGCATTAATAATAAGGGTACTGATTCACACTTATAGGAAATCGATTTTGTGTTGAAACCTACTGCCACTGGAACATCAAATGACAAACGAAGAGTAGGAAAGGGGGGGTTATGCATCAACTATGTCAAGTTGTAATATTGTGGCTAATTCCTTTGTACACAATCTCTAAACTAAACTAAAATATCACATCTAAATCTATTGCTATCCCTTTCATAATGTAGCTTGCGGAAAAGGAAAGCACTAGATTTAGACCTGTTAATTTAGTTTAGTTTAGCGATTGTGTACTAGAGAATCGGCCCCACTATTGCATATTAAGTGTTACGATCTTAATGAAAATATTCACAACTTTAAATAGCTGGGACCTATGTTTTTGTCACCACAGTTCAGTAATTCTACAATAGATAAGATGTTGTTATACATGATTTTTATTGTATTTACATTAATAAAATATTATTATAGGTTTTCTATCTGCTGTGACATTTATTTGCTACTAATAACTAGGTATTTTAGCGTGTAAACTACCGTGAGTGATTTCCATTATAAATACTATCTATAGATAGTATCTATAGATATATAGATAGTATTTATAATAACTAGGTACTTATGCTCAAACAAATAACTGCATCCAGAAAAAGCATTCATTTAAAAAGTAGACAAGAAACAATAATTAAAGTGCAAAACCAATGTCAATGGCTTTGATTAAATAAATATGAAGGCAAGAAAAATGAAAATGTAGAAATTAAAAACTAAGTTCTATTAGAAAAAAATCAATCATAGCCAGAACTAAACATTTATACATTTTAAATACCTACCTGACTTCAAGGCATATTTTGAGTCCTGATACACTTTAAAATCACTTTTGCAAAAGTGGCGAGAGCACACATATGTATAATTATCTATGTTATTATAAGTCTGGCGTGTGGCAGACAACCAGGTCTCACGTATTCGTGTATCTTTAGGATACTTGTGGTATGTCACACCAATATCTTCAGGTCTTGATAATGTAGAACTACAATTTTCTATAGAACATTTTTTTACAGCCATCCTATTTTATGAAAGTTGTTAGCCAAACACAGTAATTGTAGTATTAGTACACATTCTCATTTTGGTTTGATGGTTTACCAAATACCTCTAGTTTTACACAGTTTTTTTCTACAGGTTATAAGATTTGGTTTTATTTAATGAAACTCACCTGCATTCTATTTAGCACAGGCTATTCCTATTACTTTAGCTTCACTTTAGCCTCTATTATTATTTAATAAAGTATTATGAAACACAATACAAAAACTGTTTACATTTGCTGGGTTTATATGGTTTCATAGTTGTCACTTCAGTACTGCATAAGTATACTGTTTTGTCTAATTCAAAAAGCAAAAGCTGGAAATGAAAAATATAATATTGAATACGAGCACGCTGAGTAAATAGCGTCGTAAATAGTAAATACAAATCTTGCAGCACGCAATAAAATAAGATCGATGCAAATTGCAAAACACAGATTACAAAGCAAAGAATATAATAATTAATTTCTGGTCGGTGATAATAATCAAAGAGTATATAATCACGACGTTTTAATTAATATAAAGACATAGGTACTACCTAGGTAATCACTCTGCAAAGTGCAAACACCATTTTTCCATTTGGTGCTACGGCTCTGGGTTCTAGCTTTTTTGAGTCTTCGCAGACACCACAGACCGTAAATCATAGATTAATAACATATTAAGATACCTACCACCACTTAGTCATTTATCTTAAGTACGCAAGCTAACAGCTTCCACACGCGTGCAATGCTCATTGGGCTCGATTTATGTCGATCGTACGGCAAGCGCTCTCTGGAAGCGTCTAAAGCATAGATTATCTACTATATACTAGGTCTAAAGCTTCAAGTTACACCGGCTACACACGTTGCTGTTTGTCGTCGAGAGTGTATGCATTTGATAGACTTTAAAGGGCTAGAACCCAGAGCCGTAAAATCAGTTTAAAAAAACTTCTTGTCTCTTGATGACCAAAGAGTATATACTATATAATCACTTGTTGATGAGTGATGACTTCACAGAGTACTTTTAACATATGATGACTTGATGCAACTTGATGACGTTAATTTTAATAGGAAAGTTGATGTTTTTTCTATTGGTTTTTCTTGTAAATGGTAAACTGATTAGTGATTACTGAAGACGAAAGAAATCTTGGAAATTTGTATTATAGGTGATGTAAATTACAATCAGAAAAATGGATCTAGCTAAATCTCTATTTAGCTCACGCGATCATGTGGGATATGTAGGGCGTGAAGAACATGAACGTAAAATCAGTGCAGCACTAGCAGACGACGACCCAGAAGATATTATTGATGCAATTCGGGGCATGAACGTAGCTGACGAACTACTACCAGCGCCTGGGGGACCATTTTCTGCTCTCACACCAAGTATGGTGCCACAGGATATTATGGCAAAACTAGCACAACCGGAATCCGAAGGACATGGCGGTGGGCTCCCCGACTATAGATTTGATGAGTTTGGTTTCTGTGTAGACGAAGAAGACGGCCCCGAACAAAGCTCCAACAAGTTACTAGCAAACGTATTTGTGGAAGATGACCAACACCGTCTCCAATGGGAATTTTACAGCAAGGAAATAAATTTTTCAGAAAGTGAGAATAAATTGGTGAAAACTGATAAACTCCAGAGAATGGTTAAGGACGGTGTTCCCCACTCATTGCGGCCTCAAGTCTGGATGCATCTATGTGGTGCTAATAAAAAACGAGCTTCCACAGAAATTACTTATCATGAAATTGTAAGAGCGTCCAGTGACGACGGATTAGTCACTAGCAAACAAATAGAGAAAGATTTAGTTCAGATATTACCTAATAATGTGTGTTTCTCACATCCAACTAGCACAGGAGTGCCAAGACTGCGGAGAATTCTTCGAGCATTAGCCTGGTTGTATCCTGATATTGGTTATTGTCAAGGTACAGGCATGATTGCAGCATCTCTTCTGTTGCTTATGGAAGAAGAGGAAGCATTTTGGACAATGTGTACAACTGTAGAAGATCTCCTGCCCGCATCATATTACTCTGCCACATTAATTGGTATACAAGCAGATCAAAAAGTTCTCAGGAGCTTAATCTCCACATATTTACCAGGTATTGATCAAGTGTTGAACGCACATGACATTGAGCTTTCTCTCATTACAATGCACTGGTTCCTTACTTTGTATGCAAATATTGTTCACATGAAAATACTGCTTAGGATTTGGGATCTCTTTTTCTTAGATGGCTCGATTGTACTTTTCAAAGCCACATTAGCAATGTTGAAAATAAAAGAGAACAAGTTCACTGAGATATCAAATTCTGCTCAGATTTTTAACACTTTGTCGGATATACCTGGTGAAATTGATGATGTTGATCTTTTAATAAAAACCATAGATGAAGTCTGCGGTGACACTTTAAGTCCAGCTTTGATTGAAACTCATAGGAGAAGACACTTGGCTTATTTGATGGCCGATCAAGGTGCACTAGTAGGGAATCCAAATGCAGTGCCCAATCTGCCGAAACAACAACTACAGAGACGGCAGATAAAGAGAACCAAATCAGTTATTCAGACGATATTGTTTGGAGATGATACAAATAATGAAGATGCTGTATCTAAAAATGTGAAGCAAACAGAAATTCTGGTTGATCTCCGGGAGGCAATCCTGCAAGTGGCGCGTCATTTTCTTGCCCTGGAACCTCAACTGGCATCTGACGTTCAACTAACTGCAGATTATACGATGCAGAGTCATGCAGCTGATAGAGAAAGATATGTAAATGTGTCCAGAAGCAAAAGGCGCAGGGCTAAAGCTCTCCTAGACTTTGAAAGGAGGGATGGTGATGAATTGGGATTTAGAAAAAATGATGTCATAGAAGTGATCAGTTCAAGAGATGAGCATTGTTGGATTGGTGAATTAAATGGCCTAAGAGGCTGGTTCCCTGCACGATTTGTAAAATTATTAGATGAAAAAGGAGTCAAATATAGCCGAGCCGGTGATGATTCTGTTACAGAGAAAGCAGCTCACTTAGTAAGGGGAGTCTTAGCTCCGGCATTCAAAAGGGTACTACTACATGGTATTAAAAAACCTAGTTTCTTAGATGGACCATGTCATCCATGGCTATTTATAGAGGAAGCATCTTCAAGAGAGGTAGAGAAGGACTTCAATTCAGTGTATAGTCGTCTGGTTCTTTGCAAAACCTATCGCTTAGATGAAGATGGTAAAGTACTCACACCAGAAGAGTTGCTCTACAGATGTGTCCAAGCAATCAACTTGTCACATGACAATGCCCATGCTCAGATGGATGTCAAGTTACGCACATTAATATGTATGGGATTGAATGAAGAAGCGTTACATTTATGGTTGGAGGTGCTATGTTCATGTGTTGACGTTGTACAGAAATGGTTTCACCCCTGGTCATTTATCAACTCCCCAGGATGGGTGCAGATTAAATGTGAACTGAGAATTTTATCTCAGTTTGGATTTAATTTGAATCCTGATTGGGAGCTGCCTTTGAAGAAGGACACCCAAAACCAACCACTAAAAGAGGGTGTTAGAGATATGTTGGTAAAACATCACTTATTCTCATGGGACCTGTAGGATTACATAAAACATTCCAAAGATAGCTTATTCTTTTAAAAAAATCTGTATAAATTACTTATTTTATTAGTTGCTCTTTGTAAAGTTTAAGTTTTCTCAATTATTAACATACTAAGTACCTATATTAAGTATTAAAAAGTACCTATATTAAGTATTAAAAAGTACCTAAATTTTAAATTTAACATAATATTAAGCTAAACTTTATTGTGTTGTAGATATGTACTTATATTTTTATGTTGCGAAGCTTGTTGTAATTTAAGATAATAATTGTAACCTTCATTTCTATTAGCTGTACATAGCTGGTTACATTTCTAAATAAATATCTGTATAAATAGCTAATTTTGGAAAATATGTCCTAATTTATTCATGCTTAGTTTTTTTATAGGTATGTAGTTGTATGTTATTATCATGTAGTAGGTATGATAAGATGAGCTTTCGTTTTAGTGTGGCTTCTTTGTTTTTTATTATGTAAAATTTAATTTGTTAGTTATTTAAAAAATAAAATACTTAAGCAGATTAATAGTAGTATTATTCATTTCCCAGATTGATTAATTCATTAGTTTTAAAATTCATTTTGTAGGTTGTAATACCAGTGTATTAGGCAGTGGTCAGACCATGCCGCCGACGATGAACGAGAAACGAGGGTGCGATCAGCGGGAAGCGAGTGTGTAGTTTCGACAGTTTTGTCGCCGACTGCATTCAAGGAGAATATAATCATTTTGGATCATAAGGCCTGTGGAACATGCATCCATGACCATAGACTAGAGATATGTCAAACTGACAGTTGGGAAATTGTCAGTGACAACTGACATTTGACAATTTTAAATAGATTTTATCTCTCCAATTTCAGAAGTCAAACGTGCTTGTTCTCTACGAGCTAAGGCCATTTGGCGACTTGCACTAAAAATATATAAAAATGACATCAAAGGCTGAATTAGCTTGTGTTTACTCCGCTCTCATCCTCGTTGATGATGATGTCGCCGTCACTGTAAGTAGAGATTTCATATTCACTAACCTAACCTCAAACCGAACTTACTTTCATGTCGTACTTCGGATATATCCATTTCCATCTCAAAAACTGTTATCTATCTGATAAAAAAAGTATTGTTGGTTAGTTTCTTGTACACAAAAGTAGTCAATTTAATTGCTATTTCGATATAAAGTGTTGATCAACAAGTATTTTATTTAATGTTTACAGGGTGAGAAGATCTCTACCATCTTGAAGGCCGCAAATGTGGACGTGGAGCCATACTGGCCTGGTCTGTTCGCTAAGGCGCTGGAAGGCGTCAATGTTCGCGATCTGATCACGAACATTGGCTCAGGAGTAGGAGCAGCACCCGCTGGAGGCGCTCCCGCCGCCGCCGCCTCGGCGGCTGCTCCCGCTGCTGAAGCAGCCAAGGAAGAAAAGAAAGAAGAAGAACCTGAGGAATCTGATGATGACATGGGCTTCGGTATGTAACTAAACTTTTTAAATATATTCAAACCCCAGGTTTTTTTTTAATGAAATGGGAAACCTTTTAATCTGTCTATGTAGTGATCACAAAAGTAGTCCAATCTGAAGTTGCAATATTATGCTGGTTTGATCAGGTTAAACACAAGCCCAGCTGAGATCTGTTTTTACACACTGATGCGTAAGCCTCTTGAACTACTTATTTTACATGCACTTCAATTTCATTCTAAGCAAACGAGTCCTTGACAGGGAAGAATCTACAATAGCTATTAATATGTATCCCTTTTCTGTTAGTTAGGCTACAGTTTGCAGCATATTTTTGTGTTATGATGATGATTTTAAAGAGATTGATTTGACTAATTTGCATCTACTTAATGGGATATGTTTTAACCATCTCTTGTTAGATATTGTGGTTAAGCAAACATTGGTACTGATTCTGAGCACAACCAATTTTAGAGTATTTGCATCCTCTTACTAATATGAAAAGGACAGACACAGTTTGACAGTTTTAAACTTAATTTTTAGATGTTAAAATCCGTGATAATAGTGCACAGTCGCGAGCCTACTGTTTAAAGTTATAGAGTGCACTAAAATTTAGAGTGTTTAAATGTAAAGTTCATGTTCTGTCCTTTTTTAGCAATATTAAAAAGTAAAAGATGCAGATACTCTAAATTTAGTTTAGTAGTAAATTTAGAGTATCTGCATCTGCAGAAAGTAGGCTCGCGACTGGCAGCTCTATATTGAATTTAAAACTTTCAAACTGTCTGTCCTTTTCATAATACATTAGTAAGAAGAGGATACAAATACTCTAAAATTTAGGTGTGCTCAGAATCAGTACCATTGAATAGAATAGAATATAATTATTGCTCATACAAAGGAAAAACATAGGAGAACAAACAAGATATTTAGGAGGTCAATAGCTGCAGCATACAAATGTTGATTTATTACAATATATAATTTAGGTCCATTCAATGATGTCTGATTGTATTAGCTTCAGAAAACTAATGATTGACAAAAAAATTACTGAGAATATCTACCTACGACTATTTCTAAAACTTTATAATGAACATAATCTAATTCTTTGTATTTGTTTGTTTCAGGTCTTTTCGACTAAAAAGCTTTTTATAAAAGTTTTTGTATTCCATTGTAAGCTTTATGAAGCTTCTTTAGTTGTAAGGAAACTGAAAATATAAAAAAAACAATATAAAAACTGTTTTATTGATCACCTCTATCTTAGATTAATAATCGATTGAGGTGAATGATCTATCCACTGCATAGTGTAGAATGTTATTTAATTAGGGCAGTTTTTAATATTCAGTCTATCTGCAATCTGTAGATACGAGCAAGTTCTTGGCAAAAGTACCATATTATTAATGACAACAATGTTGCTAAATAACTTATTCTCTTAGATTGAATATTGAAAACAGGTGCTAGTCTTACTGATGATCTATTAGAACTAGAAGCCCCAGCTTCTTATCTACTACTGATGTACACTATTGGATGTCAGTAGCTCTAACATAATACCTACATAGTAGTACATGGAAGTAGCATAATACATATTTTATTGTAAAAGGTATTGCAATATGCAAGTCATCCAATCCATTAGTAGTCAATTTGAAGTTGTATCAATTGTGGTTTGCACAGCTCATAGACCACAGATTAGAGGTGTCATAGATCGAGGAATAAATACACAAGACTGGCAGAGATCTATTTTCTATTTCTGTTCATGAACACTGCTCAGTCAGATGCAGATGCAGATGGTTCATGGATATAGTACAAAAATAAAAAACAATCTGTTTATTCATCGAATTTATATTACAACTAACAATAATTATATTTTACAATGAATGCTTGATTATGGTTAACCCCACATAGCTCTCTGCACTCCAGAGAGTTTGTTATAATCTGCCAGATGTCTCCAAACAATTCGACTCATCCTCCATTCTTTGACAATACCACGAGGCCTGCAAAATATTAAAAAGTTAGCTGTGAAGTCTTGAAATGAAGTCAGAAGTTCAGATTTCTGCTACTAGGTATAATAATTTAATTCAACCAGCACCTTGAGGTAATAACACATCTATTGTTGATTCTAAGTGGTATAGCGTTCATCTCGAACTTGTTGATTTCCTTATCGGCCAGTTCTCTGATCTCCAATGGCAATACATTATTCTTTCTCAATGCATTTATTCTAGTCCTTTCCAGAAAATGTTCAGCGCTCATCCTTCGCCTCTTTACGTCCCTTATCATTAACCAATTTGCCCATTTGTTTCGTACCTGTTGGAACTGATAAAAAATATTATAAGTATAGTAAAATTCGTAACTAGAACCCATGAACCTAGTACCTTAGAATAACAAAGTACTTTCTTGGTTCAACTTACCCCATAGCCAGGTACAGCTTGTGATTTCCATATAAATTTACTAAGACCACCAATATTTAAGTTCATCGTTACGTGAAAAATACAGTTTCGAATATATATAGTTTTTAATAAATTTAATTTCTAACCTCTAAACATTTTCGATTTTTTTTCACTGACAGTGACAGTTATTTTGATATTTTGCGCTGGGCTGCCAGTTTTGTTTGAAAACTGTGGTCTGTGGACCCATTTTAGAAAAAAATCGATCAAGTGCGAGTCGGACCTCCACACTAGGTTCCGTACCATCGTACAAGAAACAACACTATTGTTTTAATAGGCTACTTGACTCATATCTAATTTCGTCCAATAAATGATTATTTATTATAGTATTTTGCTTAAGACAACGAAATATATCAATCACAATTATTAAAAACGCAGGATGGATATATAAATCCAATTTAAAAAAATACAGTTTTTATTTTTATTTGAAACGCAGAAAACGCTGTCAGCCATGATGTGACGTCATTAAATATGTAAACAAAGAAATGTCATCCCTATGTCACGCGGGGACTAACTTAGTATCCATATATATAAAATTTAGAGTCCTGACTAACTTATATATCAACGCACAGCCTAAACAGCTGGTCCTAGATACATGAAATTTGGTGGGTGTGTTCTTTGTAGGTAAAGAGAACGTATCCACTAGGAAAGGATTTTTTGAAATTCCACCCCTGAGTGGGTTAAATGGAGGTTTGAAATTTATGAAGTCCACGCGGGCGAAGTCACGTGCATAAGCTAGTTTTTATATATTTCTAAAAACTCATAGTAAACGTAAAAAAATATCGTTTTCTCTTTATAAATTGAATAAGTTATTAAGTAAGACTTACAACAAAGTGATCTTTGCAAAAATAAATTTGGGTTGAAGTCGTTAGTCATATAGGATCCCTTTAAGCAAGTCTTCGCGTGTTACGTATATTTATTTCACTGGGCACTCTAATCCACAACTTTCCTGTGGTCTTTATCGATGCGTTTTTTACTTTCTCGGATGATACAATAACGATAATTACTATATTTTTCATGTAAACGAGTACCTATAGAAGTCATGTTTATTAAACTTTGGGAGGTTATGCTGTTGTTTACAAATGCATGACGTCAGAGCACAGATAATCTATCGGCCAAACATGGCCGACCAGTGTTTTCACCTGTCTAAGAAAAATATATTTTTAAATTAAAGTTTTACGGTTATTAGGGCGCAAAAAAATATAGTGTTAATTTTTTTGATATAATAGGACAAATATTAACCATTTAAGACCAACTTAAAAAAAGAGTCAAGTAGCCTATTTTCACAGCGATCATTTTGAAATTCTATCACAAAGCAATCCTCTAGACTAGTATACAGTGATATGAATGTGAAGCAATCTGTAATAGAAATGCACATTCTGTGATGACTCTTTCGTAGTTATTATCAGTTTTTAGGGTTCCGTACCTCAAAAGGAAAAACGGAACCCTTATAGGATCACTTTGTTGTCTGTCTGTCAAGAAACCTACAGGGTACTTCCCGTTGACCTAGAATCATGAAATTCGGCAGGTAGGTGAGTCTTATAGCTGGCTTTAGGGGAAAAATCTGAAAACCGTGAATTTATAGACACATCACGCAAAAAAAAATTAAATTGTGGTCATAAACTAATAATTAGTATTTTCAATTTTCGAAGTAAGATAACTATATCAAGTGGGGTATCATATTATGAAAGGGCTTCACTTGTACATTCTAAAACAGATTTTATTTATTTTTAGGTATAATAGTTTTTGATTTATCATGCAAAATGTCGATAAAATACGATTGTAACACGGAACCCTCAGTGCGCGAGTCTGACTCGCACTTGGCCGGTTTTTTTAAAATAGAGATAGCGCGCAAACGGATAAGTGATTACCGGTGCCCATTAGCATTTGCAGCACCACTCTGCCGGTGCGTTGCTGGCCTTTTAGGGATTTGTTGGTCGCCCTTTGAATAACCTCAGATTTACGTGATACAGCCCGCTGACAGCACAGGCCATGGTTTCAGTTTTCTCTGAAGTGGGGACACTTCAGAGCATTTTTTAGAATTAATATTAATAGGTACATTTTCACCACTTATGACGACTCAAAACTTTGCAGTTAGCCGTTTTTTAGAACGGCAAAGTTTTAACCTTTAGGGTACCATGGTTACAATCCACTCCCACAGACGCCGGCGGACGGTACACCGTACGGTCATTCATTGGTCATAACATAAACCCTATGACAGCTCATGGCTACAAGAAAAATAAAACCATGTGGCTACACAGTCAAATTTTATTTATAAAGAATTAGTACAATCTCTGGGGTGGCCCCATTGTAGACTTCATATGCAGCGATCGCACGTTCTGCCAGTGTTTCTTCAAGAGGGACACCAAGAAGTTGATCGACAGATGCACATTCTGTGCAAGCTCATCTGGAGTCATGTCAACGTGACCAACTGCCACCGAGAGACACAGTACCTGAAATAGAATAACCAAATGTAAATAAGATCAAGATGTCTACATGCAATGGGTAGATTAAAATAAGATCATTATTATATTTCGTACTAGCTGATCCCAACAACTTCGCGTTAAATTAGGTTTTTAAAAATCCTGTGGCAACTCTTTGATTTTCCACATCAAAAAGTAGCCTATGTCGTGATACCCCTACAAAAAATCACGTCGATCCGTTGCAACGTGACTGAAGGACAAACCAACAAACCCCCTTTCACATTTATAATATATGGGTAGTGTTTTACCTTCTTCATTTGGAATTTGATGGTAGCCTTGACTTCATCAATCTTCTGTGTCATGGACTCCTGGTGGGAGAGGAGACCAGGGAACTTGCCTGCCTTGTTCAGACCAGGACCCAGCAGACGGGGGATCTGTTTGATGAGGGACTCTGATGCCAGGAAAGCATCATATCTAGAACCAAAACATGCTCATTAGGCCAACCGATGCTATTTATCCAGAAATCAGTAGAAGTAGATATACAATTATACATGTCTACTTATAGTACCTGAAATATTTAATAGCATAAAGTGTTTAAGAATGGACCAAAAGGTTGGCCTGACTACAGTTTTGACAATTGACATTATTGGTTAAAATGTACCTACTGTTGCAGCTAGAATACAAAAAAAATTAATCATTATCGTCATCATCATTAACTTATCAACCCATCGTCTTACTGAGCACAGGTCTCTTCTTAGAATGAGAAAGGCCATAGATCATCATGCTGGCCCAGATAATTAAGAGTAAATTGTTTTTACTTACTTCTTGGCTAGTTTCTTGACAAGCTTCTTGTTCTTGTTAAGTTTCTTCAGGGCTTCAGCGTCCATGCAGGGGACAGTTAAGGTCTTAGCTTCATCACAATGCTGCTGGTCACCCAGAACACACACCTGCATTTTTGGCCTCGGGATGTACTTTAGCCTGAAAAGGTTTTCATGAAATTAGTAATTTTATATTGTATATTGGTAATTTAAAAACAATATTGTATAAAATCAGATAGAGTACATCATCAATGGTCAGATAATACATGCAATTTTTTTATAATCATCATTTAGGCATCACCTACACCTACTCAACAACTTTTTTATATCCACATAATAATATGTACATAGCAGCGTTGGGACCCATTTAGCAATAGACATTTTAAATGATTATTAAATTATGAAGGATTTTAAGGACTTCTTTCTATTTGTTTCATATGTTATGATGGATCAACTAATAAAAACAAATACATTCATTCAATCATATTAAATTAAATGCATAACAGCTTTGTAAGTCACCAAATAACTATGGAATTAATGCGATGCTGTGACTTGTGAGTTTTTGAATAGGAAATATTACTAAACTCAATTTTATTAGTCAAAATAAATAAAAAACATCAGAAACTATTTAAACAACAGAGTGGCAATGATTTAACCATAATTCCACTAATCAAGCAACATACAGACATACATACATACAGTTTACATTAGTATCTTACCAGTGCTGCTTTTTGATTGTTTATAGTTTAATACTAATTCGGTAAGCCGAAGCAAACCTACCCATTATTTTAAGACTCTGGGTCAAGTCCCGTCAGTTTTCACTGACTCCCTGTCCAGATACATTTTTGTGGGCTTTACCTTTATAATTTTTATCATATTAATCTAATTTCTATATTTAATAAAATTTAAACTTAAATATGATGATATCTTCCAATAATTTGAAATGCTTTTCATAATAGGCTAAACAAAAGCAAATATTATCAAAGATTTGAGAGAATGGACTAGTGCTTAACACATGTGCAGACTCCATAGTAAAAAATATGCAATCCAGCGAAAATGTATTTGGGGTCATGATAAACCCGAGAATTTACGTTTTTACAATAGAATTCGCGACATAATCAAGTCCACAAAAATGCTCTTTCCAGGTAAACATACTTGACGGTGCCTGAGAAACGCTTGTCCTTTTGGGGGTCATAGTTCTTCAGACCGATTTGGAGTTCGACAGTCTCCAAAAAGTTACGCTTCTTATCCTTAGATGACTGGAGGACGGCATTTACGCATTCGTATAGCGTATCACGCGATACCTTCGACCTGAACATATGAACATCATTATTTATAAATTTTAAATAACCATCGATGTAAATAACACAGCACTCAGCAGGGACTTTAAAGGTTATATTTTGACGTATAGGAAATACATCACGTTAATCCTAAAAATAAAAGGATTTTTAAGTATCGTAACTATAGTTTGTAAAGTTGTTAAACAGTAATAATGTTAATTTTACTAGATTATCAAGATTTTTTCAGATGACTTACATTTTGGTCACAACCTCGTCCTCCCGTTGTCAGAAAACTTCAAAAAGAAAAAAAAAGACTACCCACAGACGTGGACAGAGCAGACCAAGCTGTGCACAGATTTAGCCAGTAGCCACAGATAAACTAAGCTTTAATTACTTTACCAAAGAGTATGTAACTTAACTAAAGTTATAAGGCAGTGCTGCAAAATTTTAATTTCAGTTTACCCCATGACTTGACCATATTGTAATAAAAATTAATTGACTTCTTCGCTCCGCAGTCCACGCACGAAAAAAAAAGAGAATTATTTTAATTTGAATCATGGTTATAACGATAATTGCTTCTAAAATGTTCATGTGGCAGTGAGTATTCAATTTTAAAGTCTTCTCTCTTGTTTGGTGGCTTTTTGTAAGTCATCTTTTAATTGTTTACTAAAAATACCCTAAATAAATTATTTATGCCAAAAAATTACCCAAATTAAATAATCAGCTTTGCCCCGAACTGGGGGTAAAATATTTTAAGTTGGCAGCACCGCAAAGACTTTTTTCAGCTGGCTTTACGGCTCTGGATTCTAGGTTTTTAAAGCCACAAAACCAATGCAATGTACTCTGTGCCACAAACACCATGCCTTGGATAAATGTATACTACCCCTATATTCAATGTACTCTGTGGTATACTATATCTCTATGCACCATGCAGTGTCTGTGGCTTTAAACACTGCCTTACTGCGACACTGTTCCTAAATAAACGCAACCGAGTTTTTGATCAGTTTTCACACAATTTGTATTTGTAAACCTATTTTTAAATTTCTCTACCATCAACAGACATTTCCTTTATCATTTTTATTTTAGCCAAAGAGTATATTATAATCACTCATTTTAGCAATATGCTTGAATGGGTGTTGCTGCAAAACGCAACCGAATTTTTGATTAGCTTTTACCGCTTTTACATACATTCATTGAAATTTTTACATTAACATAATTTTTGATTATTTTGTACACAATTTGTTTATTATATGAAGCTAGTCCATAGGAACTCAGATTTAGTATTTAACTAGCTTATGCTCGCGACTTCGTCCGCGTGGACTACAAAATTTCAAATCCCTATTTCACCCCCTTAGGAGTTGAATTTTCAAAAATACTTTCTTAGCGGATGCCTACGTCATAATAGCTATCTGCATGCCAAATTTCAGCCCGATCCGTCGAGTAGTTTGAGCTGTGCCTTGATAGATCAGTCAGTCAGTCAGTCAGTCAGTCACCTTTTCCTTTTATATATATAGATAATCAAAAAATGTTGTTTAAAAAAAGTTAGTTGGCTGAATCCCACATTCAGGCGACCTCCTCTATGTAGAGTGCAGCGGCCATCAGAGCCGAACGGGCCAAGAGACGCAAATATGAAAATCTTCATATTCATGCCTTTTGGTGTGGAGACCTTCGGGCCGTGGGGCCCGGGGCTCGAGCTCTTTTTGATGAAATTTCGAAAAGGGTTATTGAGTCAACCGGGGACCCGAGAGCTGGCAGCTATCTTGGACAAAGAATTAGATTGGCCATCCAAAGGGGTAATGCTGCCAGCATCTTGGGTACAAGGTACAATGCCCCACCGCGGTGCTCTCGATGAGGTTTTAGATTTAATTTAACTATTTTAGTTTTAATTAAAATAAATATTATTATACTTATTAATAACAAAAAGAAATTAACTTCCAAAAAAGTTATTCTTTAGGTACCTACCAACCTATTGGTAAATAATAAACTCCTTTCTCAATCTCTCTCGACAATCTGAACTTTAGCTCAAGTAAACGACATAATAATAATATTACTTAGTGATAAAAATGTTTATTCAAAACAGAGTAGCGTATTTATTATTTCTTTTGACTATGTCTAGAATTCGACTATTTGGAGATATAGGTTGAGGGTATCGTGGATAAGTTACGTGCCAATTCGAATTTGTTATCGCTGGATCGTGTTGCCACCATCCGAACTGAAAATATATCATGAAAATACAGGGTTAATAAATAAAAATACTATCAACCTCCAGAAACTTCTTTGAGTAATCATGATCATTATCAACTGATAGACATCCACAGCATAGTAATAAATTAAGTTGCATTGGAAATGCTTATCTCTGAATAGAGATTTCTTCCAGCTTCCCATTCAAGTATACATCCCCTGAGAAATATACCTATAACCTACGTTGGCGTGGCCCTTCGATGGCTCTCTCATGATTCTATCTTTTACTAGCGGCCCGCTAGTAATATTATAATTAAAATCATACAGACACTTTCGCAATATACTATGGATTATAATGATGAGTAATAATTAACCTCAAGTGATGTGGTTGGTGGTAGCCTATACATATCTGCTGGGCCAACAGGCTTAATGACACCCTTACGTTTCATTTTCATAAACCGTTGCGAGGAACCATATGCGAAACCGTCGACTCTACCAATATACACATCAATGATCCTGACAGTGTCTATATCAGGTCTTTGAATCTGTTGGTACGTATAAATATTTTTAAATATTAATTAAAAACTAGCTTATGCTCGCGACTTCGTCTCGTCGTGGACTACACAAATTTCAAACCTCTATTTGACCCCCTTAGGAGTTGAATTTTCAAAAATCCTTTCTTACCGGATGCCTACGTCATAATAGCTATCTGCATAGTGCATGCCAAATTTCAGCCCGATCCGTCCAGTAGTTTGAGCTGTGCGTTGATAGATCAGTCAGTCAGTCAGTCACCTTTTCCTTTTATATATTTAGATTAAGTAATATCATCATGCTTGATTTTATAGTGATTTGTGCATTGAATAAATCCAACTTTGCGTTACCATTTTAGGAAGCGTAGAATTTAGAATAACTTTTTTCATTAAAGATTTAACTTCTTTCTTCGATGTAGGCTCTTTGTAATAATCTTTTATTGTATCTTTAATATAATTTTGAGGTCCATACAAGGATACTCCAAAAAATTCCATTACGAATCATAAATCAAGTAAATTAAATTGATTTAATTTTTAAATTTGATTTAAAAAATTATTGCCATAGTCCGTTCAAGATCCGTTTACCTCAGACCAAAGAATTTTGAAATACCGGAAATACTACTACGATGCCTCAGACATTGAAATCACATCACAGATCACTAATATACTAGATATTTTCTTCATACACTGCAAGTCTTTGTTCAAGTGTATTGCGAACTGCGAATTTTAAAATACAGTGCAACAAGGCTCTTATGGCACGTGGCGAAAATCGGTACTAACAAGTAACACTTTGAAGTGTCACCCTGTCCCTGTCCCCTTAAATGCGGTGTTGCAAAGTATAAAATCTGAAATTCACTGTTTTTGTTAAATATTAGACCAACTCCATATACACAACATCACGATATAATCCTGATAATAGATACAGCATAAATGTGCCTGCATCTTATAGCTAATATGCTAAATATTTACAGTAGGTAAATATAGTATTTGAGCAGGTAAACATGAGAATTTGCAAGTCGATGGCCTATAAATAATTTTTATTATTTTTTCTCGATTTGAATACAGGTATGGCTTTCCAGTGGCCCTACCGCGGTTGTTTGACAGCTACAATGTCACGATCGCAATCATCTATTGGTTAATGCTCACTCGCTATTGGCTACAATGCATTGTTGCAACAAGAATAGCACAAATTCAGCCAATCAGAACAATTGAGATTGTAATAATGATTGATGCAGGTTTTAGACAATCGCCCTACTGATTTCTCATTCACTTAAAATTAGATAAAACTTACTCGATTTTCGACATTGACATTTGCATTATATTCCGTAAAATCAAGGTGATTTTATTTGTTGGCAATCTTTGTTCTATAACTACGCCCACCTGTCAATGTCATTCAAGTGCCAAAAGAGCCATAAAAGAAAGAAAGAATCCTTGTCGTGTACTTTTGTTTTTTAAACTGGTTTTACAGCTCTGGGTTCTAACCTTTTTGAGCCTGTGTACTTTTAAGACTTAATTCGTGCTTTTAATATAATATGACAGCTGTTAACCGTTGAGTCAGTTTATAGGTACCTCAGACGGATGCACAGTGCGACAAGGCTTTTTTTTTTTTTTTTTTTATTCAGTATAGGTATACGCTTGACCACAATCACACCTGATGGAAAGTGATAATGTGGCCTAAGATGGGACGCGTTTACCCTAGAAGCTATATTGGCGCGCGGCGAAAATCGGAACTATTTTAAGCCTTTGTTCTCCAACAGCGCCCCCCTGTCAATGTGGCTAATTCCGTTGTACACAATCTCTAAACTAAACTAAAATGGCACGTCTAAATCTATTGCTATCCCTTTCATAATATTGCTTGCGGAAAAGGATAGCACTAGATTTAGACCTGTTAATTTAGTTTAGTTTAGAGATTGTGCATAAGAGAATCTGCCCCAATGTCATTCAAGTGCGAAGAGAGCCTTGTTGGACTGTACAAGTGATTACATACTCTTTGGGACTGTATATGTAGTTGTATATGTAGGTATATGTAGTTTAAATAGGTAGGTAGGTCTACTCTTATACTCTTGTATATGTAATACTCTTTGGCATAGATTATCTACGGTATCTCTAAGGTTTGGTTTCACTTGACCTTACTTGACCTTAAAGGACTGTTATCCAGGGCCGTAAAATAAATTAAAAAAAAAAAAATTGGTTTCACTTTCATATATTACAAAGTACTCTGTGGGTTTCACCCATAGTTCCATAGATTGTTTCACCTTTCAATCAAAAATCAAAATAAGTAGGTACCTACCTACTATTCAAAAGATTCGAATAAAATCGTGGTATGCTTTATAAACGTTAAATAATTAATTAATCATTTGTATCTATACGTGTACTAACTATTAAATCTACATAGTAAAAGATAAGAGTATTTTGCAGCTCTGCTAGTGCCACCATTTTCGTTGCATGGTTTTTCCGTTTTACTGTAGTACCTACTACCTACCTATTTCAGCTATATCTTTTGTTTGCAAATTGTATAAAGTTCAGCCACTGATAAAGATTTCATAATTACTTGTTCAAAATGAGCGTGGTAAGACATTATTTTGTGCATACTCATCTACTTAGGTATCTATTTATAGTTTTATAATTTTTTGTTTTCCAGAATTGAAATCCTGTAAAATTATTTTGCGCTAGATGCCGATTAGGTGCCTAACAAAACCTCATGTATCTCTTATTGACCATTTCACTATGCCCACTTAAAATTCATATTATCTTTATCAATGCCAACTTGTGACTAGAATGACATCATCGATACTGATTATACCTACCTCACCTGAACAAATAGTGCATATAAAACCTAACTCACATAATATGCTAATTGAGATTGGTGCCTCTTGATCCATTTGTCTGGTTTGTTTGTTACCATTTCACAGCTGAACTAATCTGGATAAAACTTGGCAGATATCACTTTCATCTTGAACTAGCTTCTGCCCGCGGCGTCACCCACGTGGCCTACAGGAAACAAATGGCATTTTTTTTTCAGAAACAAACATTATAACATCAGGACGCGCACTCTGAACAGCACCGAATAACACATACAGCTTCCAACCCCCATTTCACCCCTTTAGGGGGGGGGGGGGGGTTTCTCATAGTCGTTTCTTAGCTGACACGTAACCTCAAGAAAAACCCAAAAGTTCATTATAATATCAAAAATTAAAACTTTCCCATACAAACTTTCATCCCTTATTTTACCACCCTTATGGGCGAATTTTCAAAAAAACCTGAAACGTATTTTTTCATTTGTGACCGAAAACCCAAATACCAATTTTCATGCAAATAACTTGAAAAATGACCGACTTTCATACAAACTTCCATCCCCCATCTAACCCACTTAGGGGTGGAATTTCGAAAAATCCTTTCTTAGTGGATACCTACTCTTTACAAAAAATAGAACCTCCAAATTTCATGTCTTTAGGACCAGCGGTTTAGGCTATGCGTTGATATATATGTCAGTCAGTCAGTCAGTCAGGACTTTGAATTTTATATATATAGATATACAAATGTTTTTTGTAGAAAATCAAACCATTTCCACAGGACTTCTAAAAAACCTCAACCTAAAATGCAGTTGCAAGCAAATAATATGCATCATGATAAACCCATTGCTGGCTCACTACTAAGCATGGATCTCCTTTCTGAATGAGAAAGGTTTGGCCATAGACCATAGTCTACAACACAGGCCAAACACAGTTTGGCAGACTTCACATACCTTCGAGAACATTATGGAGAACTCAGGCATACAGGTTTCCTCACGATGTTTTTCTTAACCGTTGACACAAGTCATATTTAATTGCTTAGGATGCATAGAACTCTGAAAAGATAAAGGTGCGTGCCATGGTTTAAACCCTGAATATCCGACCAAGACTCCAGCGTCTTAACCATTAGGCTATCACTGCGTTTTTAAAGTCAATATAAAATTATATAAACCTTATTTAACTTATTTGTTGTAGATAGGAGAGACTCAGGACAAAAGGAAAGTACCAACGATGTTGCAGAAATTATTACGCTATGACAGCCAAGCCACGAAAAAGTTTGTGGACATGTCCCATAACATAACAGCATTGAGGTCCCTTCGCATACATTCAAAGTTCTTAGAGGTAAGCACAACTGCCTTTTTAGGATTCTGTACCTCAAAAGGAAAAAGGAACCAGGATCACTTTGTTGGCTGTCTGTCTGTCTATCTGTCTGTCTGTCTGTCAAGAAAACCTATAGGGTAGTTCATGTTGACCTAGAATCATGAAATTTGGCAGGTAGGTAGGTCTTATAGCAGACAAATCTGAAAACTGAATTTGTGGTTACATCACACAAATAATAAATTGTGGTAATGAACTAATAATTAGTATTCTCAATTTTCGAAATACTAGATCAACTATATCAATTGGGGTATCATATGAAAGGGCTTCACTTGTGCATTCTAAAACAGATTTTTATGCATTATAGTTTTTGAACTATAGTGCAAAATGTCAAATAAATAAGACTGTTACTACGGAACCCTCGATGTGCGAGTCTGACTCGCACTTGGCCGGTTTTTTCTTTTAATTTATGGTACCCAACTAGATGTCCCACCCTGGCTTTGCCCAGGTGGAATTTATAAACAGGTTTATGTTATAAGGAAGCCTATAAGCAAAATCATGTCAAATCAACTCGGCGGTTTGAGTATGTTGATATGTCAGTCAGCTTCTCTAAATTATGAATTGATGATCTATCCATTAACTTCATTTATTAAATTAATAAGTACTGGAGTTGCTTGGAGTTGGAGGTGGAGATGTTATGATTTTTTTAAATTTTATTGTAATGGTCTATTTTTTTATCACTTAGGTATCCTGCCATGGCATAGTTTGGTTGGCAGGCTGGCTTAGCTTCATTTGGCTGTTTCACGACAAAGAACTGTATCAATTACAAGTGAATGTGTTAATTGGTATGTATATTTTGAACTATCTCTGGGAGGCTTGATGCATCCTTCACAAAATAGGATTTGTTAAAAGATATAAAATCCTCTAAGGATTGTTATTTCCATTTCTGTTCATTGTCTCCTTGTTACTCTAAAATGGACTTACAAGTATTGCTGGTAGAGGTGCATCAAAGAAAATGAAAGTTATTTTTGTGCTGATTCGTAGCACCTTACTGAACATACCGGGAGTCAAAATTGGCATGTTGACAGATGTCTCATCAGTCACTAATTTTTAGTTGAATACACTCTCATGACGCTTACTACTGCTATCAATGACAAAATGGCGAAAATCAAGTAGCATCTAATAACCAGTTTGGCAAATGCAGGTCCAGCGTACTTGTATTAGTAGAGGTTGATGCCTTATTAATTTTTATTTATCGTTTTTTGTTTGTTTCAGCACTATTATTAGACATTATCGTAATAGCAGTTTTAAAAGCCTTTGTAAGAAGACGTCGGCCCGTACCAATGAACAAATTATTGCCAGGGAACCCTGACAAATATTCATTTCCATCAGGCCATTCGAGCAGAGCTGCTGTGATTGCATTCATTTTGATCTGTATAGACCCAATCTCATTTATTTTCTACCCTCCTCTACTAGCTTGGGTTGGAGCTGTGGCTCTTTCGAGAGTTTTGTCAGAGAGGCACTACTTTTTGGATGTATTCGGCGGACTGGGCATTGGAGTGTTGGAAGGTCTATTTATGTCTTTGATTTGGTTCTCTCAAAGTACAGCCATCAGCATTATATCAATGTTGTCTGATGAAAAGAAAGATGGAGGAGAATACCATGTTTAGAGTAAAATATAAATAGATATTCATATTCTCTCACAAGTTTGCATTTCTAATGTTCTTCAAATATTATGTTATGTATGATCAAAAATCAAAATATTAATTTATGTTACTGTTTGTGTAATTATTGAATAAAAATAAAACCCTTTAACATTGTTTTATTGTTATAATGTCGCATCCATACTAATATTATGAATGCGAAAGTGTGCCTGTCTGTGTTTACTAGATTTTCATGTCCCAACAGAGGATTTGATGAAATTTAGTACAGCGTTAGGTTATATGATGGAAGGACAGGCTACTTTTTATCCCGAATAGTCTGAACAGGCTCAGCTAGCAAGGATTTTTAATAGATGATCTCGTTTATTTAATAGTCCCCATCCTGAGGCTTGACATTTTAATAAAAAAGCTAGAATCCTGTAGGGCGATTGTCTAAAACCTGCATCAATCATTATTACAATCTCAATTGTTCTGATTGACTGAATTTGTGCGATTCTTCTTGCAACAATGCATTGTGGCCAATAGTGAGCGAGCATTAACCAATCAGAGATGATTGCGATCGTGACATTGTAGTTGTCAAACAACCGCGGTAGGGCCACAGAACCTATGATAAAAACTACAAACGTCGAAAATTGACATTTCACAAGTAATTGATGTTGTGCTTGTCAGTGTCAGGTGGTCGTTGACATGTTGACTGTCAACAAGTGTCAAGCATTGGAATTGGAACACGATTTTCGATATTATGGATGTGAATTGCTGACGTGTTTAATTAAAATTTCTATAAAAATTGGAGATTTTTGTTACTTCGAAATAACAATTGAAGGTACGGTATTAATTGAGATCGAGTCTTGTAGCGAGGCCTTTTGTCTAATGAAAAAACTGCATATTAAGCGGACGTGATTATAACAATAATAATATAGGTACCTATCTACTTTCATTGATATTAACTTTCTATATCATTCCACGAACTTGTTTTAGTTTAATTATGAGGAAGCTCAAAGGAAATGTTAAAGAAACAGCGCGCCAAAAACGTGAAAGAAAACAGGAATTCGCCAAAATGCGACAGCAAATACACACCATTGTACTACCGACATTCGCAGTTATTTTTCTCTTGATATGCATCTACGTATACTTCAAGACGAGGCCTTCCGGTATGCAATATGCATAACGGATGCATTTTATTGATTAGCATGTGAAGTGTGTAAATAAAAAATTGGTATTGGTATACTATTATAGCGTGACAAATGGGAAAATAATTTCTGTATACAACTAAATTTAAGTAAAACGGTTGTGAGTTTATTGGTGTGAATATTATCTTGTATTCAGGACTCTGTTGTCTATTTAATAAATAATAATTAAAAGTATATTTAGCAATTTGCTTTGTAACATTCCATCATTATCAATTACATATCATGATAATATTGTAAATACTTATAAATATGTACTCAACCTATAACCTACCTAATAACCTTTGTGGTCATTACCTAAATTTCACATTCCAGACTTCAATTGGTTGTTAGTCAAAGAAAATACTGTATTTATGTATTGATAAAAATGATTTTATTTGATATTCAACATACTTAATATTGTACAATATTATATAAACAACGAATTATGTATGAATTTTAACAGTAAAAAATAAATTCTATTCTAATATACTTACAACCTAGTATTTATTTCTACATTTTTTCTAGTCTTTTTAGTCTCATGTACCTACAATATAATATGAACCTTTCGGAATGATAATATTATTAAAGGAAGAGTCTACCTATTCCACAGAATTCTTAATAAGCAGTTTGCGTTATCAGGGTTTACAGATTGTCATGATAGCAAATGAGAATAAGAGCTATTTTAAATTGGGTAAGCAGTACTTTCAAGCCTCTATATCTTGCACACCAGTGTTAATAAGGTATAATATGCGGCCGAAAGTAATGTACATCGACCTTTAGAAGGAGATAGCAAATTTGTAGAGCACTGTCACTGTCGTTGAGACTGACAAAACGTCATATAAGTATGAGTGACAGAGACAACGCTCTACAAAGCCTAATGTCATTCTAAAGGCCAATGTACATTACTTTCGGCGCGAACTGTAGTATAAATGGTATCTGCTGGTTTAATATCATAGATGTCATATTCATTGGCATAGAAACTAATTTTTGATGTGTATTTAAAAATCATAAAAATATGGCATATAAAATTGTTCTTGCTGATGAGTAAGACAAGATACAAAATATGAATGTAACCCAAAAGCATCATTTTAGTGATTTTTCTTCTGAATGCCAAAATCAGTACACTGTACACTTATTGTAAATGCGAAAGTGTGTTTGTTTGTTGGTTTATTGGTTTGTCCTTCAATCACGTCACAACGGTGTAACCGATTGTCGCGATTTTTTGCATGGGTATAGATAAAGACCTGGAGAGTGACATAGGCTACTTTTTATCCCGGAAAATCAAAGAGTTGATGTACTTTAAATTTAGTTTATGTAGTTTAGGGAAAAACAACAATCAGCACCAGTGTTTTCTCAACTTTGTGAATTGTTTAGCCTAAATCCTTGGGACTGTCACTAATTATTATCTATTTTATGAAAACTAGTAGAAAATTCCTGAAAAATAATCTTCCAAGTTAGCCATACTGATTAGTTACATTAATACTTTTATTCTGTTTATACAAGTGTACCATCCATCCCAATAGCCAGGCTGAGGCTAGTAACAGGTATAGTCCACTGATGGTGAAGTACTGGGCGGTGATCGGCAGCTTTATTGTTTGGATGAGTATCAATGTCAATAGAGACTGAAGTCCTGTACCCATGAGGGTGTTGATGCCAAATATTAGGCCAAAGCAGCTCTCGTCGGTAAGCTGGCTTGCTATTTTTGCACTGAAACAATTTTTTTTAAAAATTAACTTTAGATTCAACTATGCTTAGAGGGTTCTCCTCATTCTGAGAGGAGACCGGCGGGGTGATTAGTATCTCGCGACAGGTCTAAATCCCCCGATCATTGCTGTCAAACGTCCAGCTAGAGAGAGACAGCAATAGCGACAAAGCAAAATAAGAAGAAGAGGGACAGCAAATGAACTATCGCATTGCTACTGCTGTCACATTGCTGTCGCTACCTACTGCAACGTTTTACGTAATCACCCCGCCGTGCTCGGTAGTAAGCCGGCTATGGTTTGATCTTGATGATGATGATGATGCTTATAGGTTTTGTAATAACTATGGCTTTAACAGAATCAGTAGAATTTCTAAGCAATATTGGCATGAAAACTTTTACAATGTGGCCACTCATTGTAAGCATGGGCGCAAGAAACGACGCTTTGTATTATGTAAGTACAAGCTTAAGCCCGCGACCTCGTCCGCGTCGACTACACAAATTTGAAACCCCTATTTTAAGCCTTTAGTGGTTCAATTTTTAAAAATCCCTTAGCAAATATCTACGTCATAACAGCTATGTGCATACCAAACAGCCCGATCTGTTCAATAGTTTGAGCTGTGCGTTGATAGATCCGTCGGTCACCTTTTCCTTTTATATATTTAGACTAGCTTATGCTTGCGACTTCGTTCGCGTGGCCTACACAAATTTCGAACCCCTATTTCACCCCCTTAGGGGTTGAATTTTCAAAAATCCTTTCTTAGCGGATGCCTACGTCATAATAGCTATCTGCATGCCAAATTTCAGCCCGATCCGTCTAGTATTTTGAGCTGTGCGTTGATACATCAGTCAGTCATTCACCTTTTCATTTTATAAATTTCGATTAGTGTAAATTACAAAATTTCGCGATTCTAACTTCAAAACTGACAGACTTTCATACAATTTCAAACCCCTATGTTACCCCTTCAGGGGTTGAATTTTGAAAAATCCTTTTTTAGCGGATACCTACGTCATAATAGCTATCTGCATGCCAAATTTCAGCCCGATCCGTCCAATAGTTTGAGCTGTGCGTTGATAGATCACTCAGTCAGTCACCTTTTCCTTTTATGTATATAGATAAAGTGTCACATAAATTACCTGGCTAAAGTGATCGTATAGTGGAACAGCATGCCCATAACGATGTATCCGACATAAGACGCAAATACATTAGGCACGTAGGTGCCCACGAACATGGCCACTCCTTGTACAGCAGCCACGGGCGCAGGAAGCAACGCTTTAGTGCAGTAAGAGGCGATGAAAGCTCCAAACGCGCCTAGAAGTGTTAGTATCGCTTCTACTGCTCCATTGTATGCTACCTAAAAAATAACTAGCAATACATATTTTTGTCTGCCAATCCGCAATTAGCCAGCGTGGTGGACTATAGACCAAAGCCTTCTCATTCAGAGAGGAGACTCGGGCTCAGTAGTGAGCCGGCGATAGATCATGATGATGATACATATTTGGCTCATAAAGTGTCTCTTATTTCACCAGTACTAAAACTCTCATCGCATGTGGTCTTGCGTGACGGCATGCTGTTTCAATCTACAGTTACGGCCGGGACATACTCAAGAGCGAGATGCGCGATGTTTTGATCACGATTTTATTACGCTTAAAGAAAAATTGCAATAAGTACTAAGTAATTTTATTGCATTTTGCACACTGATGCAGTTTAATTTAACTAAATTAGCATAGATTAAAACTAATAGATATTGATATTAAAATAACTCCGAGTAACTCGGCGGGTGATGGAGAGAACTATGCTTTAAGTTTCTTTACGTATTCAAATGATAGTGATAGTAATGAAGAGATCCGTAGGAGATCCAGCAGGGCGATTGTCTAAAACCTAGGCTAGTTGACACTTTTTTTAAGTAGGTCTTAAATGGTTAATATTTGTCCTATTAGATCAAAAAAATTAACACTATATTTTTTTGCGCCCTAAAAACCGTAAAACTTTAATTTAAAAATATATTTTTCTTAGACAGGTGAAAACACTGTCGGCCATGTTTGGCCGATAGATTATCTGTGCTCTGACGTCATGCATTTGTAAACAACAGCATAACCACAGAGTACATTATATTATATACTGAGCATAACCTACCAAAGTTTAATAAACATGACTTCTATACTAGTTTACATGAAAAATATAGTAATTATCGTTATTGTATCACCCGAGAATGTAAAAACGCATCGATAAAGACCACAGGAAAGCTGTGGATTAGAGTGCCCAGTGAAATAAATATACGTAACACGCGAAGACTTGCTTAAAGGGATCCTATATCACTAACGACTGCAACCCAAATTTATTTTTGCAAAGATCACTTTGTTGTAAGTCTTACTTAATAACTTATTCAATTTATAAAGTGAAAACGATAATTTGTTTACTATGAGTTTTTAGAAATATATAAAAACTAGCTTATGCTCGTGACTTCGCCCGCGTGGACTTCATAAATTTCAAACCCCCATTTAACCCACTCAGGGGTGGAATTTCAAAAAATCCTTTCCTAGTGGATACCGTCTCTTTACCTACAAAGAACACACCCACCAAATTTCATGTATCTAGAACCAGCTGTTTAGATGTTTAGGCTGTGCGTTGATATATAAGTTAGTCAGGACTTGAAATTTTATATATATGGATACTACGTTAGTCAATAGGGATGACATTTGTTGGTTTACATATTTAATGACGTCACATCATGGCTGACAGCGTTTTCTGAGTTTCAAATAAAAATAAAAACTGAATTTTTTTAAATTTGATTTATATATCCATCCTGCGTTTTTAATAATTGTTATTGATATATTTCGTTGTCTTAAGCAAAATACTATAATAAATAATCATTTATTGGACGAAATTAGATATGAGTCAAGTAGCCTATTGTTCTGATTGGCTGAATTTGTGCGATTCTTCTTGCAACAATGAATTGTGGCCAATAGTGAGCGAGCATTAACCAATCAGAGAAGATTGCGATCGTGACATTGTAGCTGTCAAACAACCGCGGTAGGGCCACAGAGTAACCAACATAGCCACAGTTCACGACAGTTAGGGAACTTGTAACAAAACCTCGAGGCCTCGACGTCACTGGTAGGCGACAGCTTCTAAATAGGTAACCTAACTGACTAATGCCTACCCTAGCTTTGGAACCCTATGCACGTCACTGCCTATGAATCGCCTATTATTCTTTGATTTCACGTCACCTATAGTATAGCCTAATATTTGACATATCATCGATTCAGGATCAAACCTAAATTTTGAGAGCCTCAATAGCTCAACGGGTAAAGGAGTGGACTGAAAACCGAAAGGTCGACGGTTCAAACCCGGCTCGTTGCACTATTGTCGTACCTACTCTTAGCACAAGCTTGACGCTTAATTTTAAAAAAACCAAGATTTTACGCTAACATAGTTTAACGGATTGCAAAGCTGCAGTGGTAGATCGCCCTGCAGTAGTGGTCTGTGGATATATATCGGTTGATAATGATGGTGACTTCTACTCACTGTCGAGTCACTCTCGCCTTGCACTGTTTTCCAAAGTATCTGCATGTTAGTCTGTGCGAGCACGAACAACGCCAGGGCGACCGCATAAAGCGCGGACCACACGAGCACCTTAGGCCGCGTGTAGGCTATGCGGGCGTGACGCGTTATTAGAATCGCCGCGTCTGTTACGTCCTTACGCTGTAATGAAAGGTATTTGTGAGGATTATTCATATTGTGTACAGACGTTTCATTTCAAGTGGGTTGCCAAAAGACTGAAATGAACAAAAACCGGTCAAGTACGAGTCGGATTCGCACACGAAGGGTTCCGTAGCATAGTACAAGATGTAACACTTTTATGTGCAACACTGCAATTTAAAGATGGACAGCGCCATCTACATGTGATTTGACAACGGGTAGTACTATAGGTTTTGATTCCCTTTTCTTGACAGACACGACAGACAGACAGACAACGAAGTAATCCTATAAGAGTTCATTTTTTATTTTTGATGAACAGAACCCTAAAAATGAACCATCTAATATCACCATAAGGAAGTACTTAAGTTCATCTCTAGGATCTCTAGAATACATATAACATTCCAAGCGTGTGCAATACCTTCTTATTTGGACTGGACGGAGCTATCTGTTTGTCCATATGAGCTATGTCAAGTTGCGGGGAAGGACTCGAGCGTCGATGAAAATATATCCCGTAAGGCACTGGAGGCAACCAGAACGCCCAGAAAGTGGCAAGAATTTGAGCTGAAAATTTAATTACTCCTATAACTGACTGACAATGCACTGCCGCTTAAAATCCAGATTTCATAACATCTTTAAATAATTCACGAAACAATCGTATATTTATACCAACTACTTTAAGCTAGCAAACAAAAAATGTTGATTTTAATTTGACATTGGCCGGACCTGGTGCCAGACAGTGGCGCCCCCTGAGATCAGTTTTGCCTGAGTGTGGATCCCCATTGCACTTTATTGCCTCGTATTACAAATTCGCTATTAGGTTAATCAAAAATATAAACTACAAAAAATTGTACAAAATTGAAGATAAAGTCTTACAGTGATTTCTTTGATGATAAATTAATATTGATAAAAAAATCGTAATTGATTGCAGATTCAAAGAGACTTATTAAAGCTTTAGGTAGGTAGCTATTAAAATAACAACTAAGAAAGTTTATGAGCAAGATTACGGATGAATGCTTTCTTTTAAACTGAACATTAATTTGTTTTTAGATAATTTTATCAATGAAGAAAGTAAATATAAAATGTTGCTTTAATAATACCTATCTGCAGGCAATTCTAGTGTTTTTTCCAAACTAAAGGGGTTTGAATATTGTACCTGGGCCTACCTAAAGGTTCGTTTTTTTTCTTCAAAATAGTGGCCACACATAAAACTTGTACTAATCAATAGCCGACGGACGGACAGCGATACTGACAGACACACTTTCGCATTTATTATATTAGTTTTTGTACAAGTGCAAGACATAGGATTTATGCTGAATTGGGACATTTTTTTCGGGTTGTGCCACAAATGACCTAGTTTATTCTGGCGCTTCTTTTGCTTGATGTTTTTCTACTTTACTGCTCAAGTATTAGAGGCGCCGGGATAACCTAACCCATAGGTTTAACTGGTAATGTGTGGCACAGCTCTAAATATAAACGTTTTTCTTTCTTCCTTTTTTTTTAGTTTTGTTAATAGACATTAGGACTTACCAACTAAAGTAATGTAGTTGAGATCACGATAGTTCATAACATTAAAATGGGTAAGTAGCTGCGAGCTGACGCCGGACAGGAAGCGGCCGGTCAGAGCCGCGATCCGAGTGTATGAAGATACCAATGGATACTTGTCAGGATCAACCTGCAATAAGAGTAACAAATATTACTATATAAAAAAAAATTGGCAGTCTGTGGGGACCGCCGACAGATTATGAAAACTATGACATAACAGTGATTTTTTTGCATTTTTAAATTAGGGTCTTTTTGTCTGGTGGGAGGCTTCGGCCGTGGCTAGTTACCACCCTACTGGCAAAGCCGTGCCGCCAAGCGATTTAGCGTTCCGGTACGATGCCGTGTAGAAACCAAAGGGGTACGGGTTTAATAAAAACTGCCATACCCTTTCCAGGTTAGCCCGCTATCATCTTAGACTGCATCATCACTTACCATCAGTGATTGCAGTCAAGGGCTAACTTGTATCTGAATTTAAAAAAAATTAAAAAAGGGTGGTTAAGGCACCTGTTTGTTGTTGAAATTCCACGGACACGTACAAAGCGAACCAATCACAAACAAAACTAGGTTTCCCAATTGAATTTCGAATGTTTTTGAAAACATTATCAAATTGAATTTCAAATGTTTTTTTTAAACATTATCGATTGAATTTTGAATGTTTTTTGAAAACGTGTTTGTGATTGGTTGGTGCCTCAAAATGGTTAACGCCCACTGAGAATTTTGGCTCTGTCATTTGTATGGGATTACGTAACAGGGAGAGCGCTATACAGATTTCTATCCGTGGATAGGTATTATTGTAAATCTTACTTTTGCATATATGTATGTCAAGTATGCAACTTCCGTGGCCATGTAGAGGCCGTAGAGAAATTGTGACACCTGCAACCATTCCACACTTGAAGTCCATAGCAGAACTGCATAAACTGATATCCCACTTAGGCCTGTTAATAATTGAATAATAAATTAATGTACACGAATAAGTTGAAGAAAATAATAATATGAATTTCGTAAAATATTACGGTCAATGTCATTATCTCAACCCATCACCTGCCCACTATTATGCACAGGTCTCGTCTCAGCAGCCAAAGGATTCAAGAACTAAACCCCTTAACATATTAGCTAGCCTAGCTTTACCCACTAGAAATGGACAAAATATGCTATTGTACGGGAGCAGTGTATGTGTGCTCGACCGTAACAATAGGGAAATCTTCCTCCCGAACGGTGTTGTGCTCGGGGCGCCAACTGGGCCGACGGTTGTGTCTTGAAACTTCTATATACCTAGTATATATAGCCCAGATTCCTAAACACTTCGTTAGTGCGATCCAGATTTGCGTGTTCCACTTTCACTTCCCAGGACCCGTGTTGCCATCTAGTGAGAGCGACGTGCTGTTATAAATTAATAATTTTAACATGACGTGTTAATTCGCTGCTTCAGCATTTCAATTTATATAAAGCGAACAATCCGCGAGGCGGCGAGGCAGTCCACATTTCCATATTGAATAGTTAACACTGAAACTACTGTATTCGCGTGAAGTAAAAGTTCCGTGTGTGTGAATTTCCAAATTAAATTCGTTGGACATTTCTTGTGGTTTTTTTTTTCAAAAGACTGTCGAAGCGGACCTCCTAACAATTGGTGTCAGAAGTGGGATGCTGAGAAGGTTCACGCAAGAGGACCCTTAGCATCCAAAGAATCCTGAGGTCATCGCAGTCGTGATCGACGATAAGCCTCGCCCCCAGGGTTGAGCCCGCATCACAACCACTAAGCACCGGTTCTACTCAAGATCGACGATAAGTCTCAGCCTGCCAGACTGAGCCCGCATCTCACACGAATAACGCGAATATCCTGGACTCACTCAAAAACATCAGTGAAATAAATTTTAAGCCTTCAAAATTACGAAATACAATTTCTTCAATATCTTCAGAAACCTACTCGATATCGTCGCCGCGTGAAATACGAGACGCATTCCGTACAGTTCAAAGCCTTCACGTGTCGCAAACGCATCGACCTAATTTAACTTTCAGTGCAGTGACATCAAAGTGAAAACCTTTTTGTGAAAAATAAATCGTGATGTTTGCCGTTATCCTGTAAGTAGTTTATATTAATTTTGTATAAAAAGCGTAAATTGTCTAAATTGTATATTTTCGTACTGTATTTTAAATTTAAATCCTTTTTTTTTCTCTCCATATCTCAGTTTCAGTAATCAAAAATGAGTTTAAAGTCAGAAAGTTCGGACGTAAAAGTGCCTCTCTCTATACTCACTAAATTCGTAAGGTCTTATGATGGGAATCGGGAAACTCTTCCCGCGTTCCTAACTAACTGCGATAACGCAATTAGTTTGGCTGCTCCCGACCAGCAAAATATCTTATGTAAATATATAATCTCCCAACTTGAGGGCAAAGCACAATTAGCCTGCAGCCTTAAAAATTTCAATAATTGGGATGAATTAAAATCATATTTAAAAAGCACGTTTGGCGAGAAAAAACACTCGTCCCATCTGCTACTTGATCTCCAAAACTGTAAACAGGGCCAGTCCGAAAGTGTGACACAATATTCTATCAGACTCGAAGCATGCCTAACTCGACTTCAAGCTGATATTCAAAATTCATGCACTGATCGTAATCTCCTTCTAGGCAAAATCACAGCTATGGAAGAACTCGCCTTAAGCTTATTCCAATTAGGTCTTAACCCTAATATTTCTAATATTGTCCGCTGCAGAAACCCTTCGACACTTAATGAAGCAATTTCTCTAGCAGTCGAAGAAGAAAAAATTTTCAAACTTGTAAAAATTACTCAACCAAAACATCCAACTAAATTTTGTTCCTTATGTAAGAAGACCAATCATAGTTTCTCAGAGTGCTTTAAGAAAAAGCACGATTTCACACAGAGATCATCTTTCCATATTCCTCCCGCTAACCCTCAATATTCTGCAGAAACAAGTCAAAGTTCATCAAAGGACTCAAATTTCGTCAAAACCTGTGCCTATTGTAAACACAAAGGACATCTTATCTCAGAATGTCGTAAGCGCCAATATAATAATAATCAGCGTCGGATGAACTCTCACCCTCCGTCGGGTCCCTCTCATAGTAACAGTGCTAATGTTAACATGTATGAATACTCTGAATCCTTAAATGAAGTGACGAATAGTTACGTCCCTGAATCAAAAAACTTAAACTGATTTCGGATGCGTGCCTGCCGAAATCAACAATCCAAAATGGCACTCGAACTACTAAATCCTTTATACTAATTCTCCCAAATCGTTTATATCTCGGCAATCGCTACATGATTGTCCGAGTCACACTGAATCTTATACCAAATCTTTTATATCCCGGCAATCACCAAAAGACTGCCAAAATATCGCTGAATCATATTATCCTAAATCCTCACTGATTCCTACAAAATCGAATACAAAGCATTCCAAAGAAGATTGCTCAAATAATACTATATCTCATTCTAATTCTTATACTAGCTCTTATACTACAAAATCCTTTAAATCTCAGTTTCCTTCAAAGGATCAACTGAGTCTTACAAACTCTAAAGTCATTCAAAATGACCCCCAAAGCGACGCAAGCAAAAGCTCATTGCCTCTTAAAGACGTCCCAATCTTCGAAACAAGCACCCTGAAAAAGTTGGTGTCCTTACCTCATGCATTTTTACAAATAGAATGTAATAAAAAACCTCTCTGTTTCTTAGTTGACACAGGCGCAAGTGTCAGCATTATTAAGCGCTCGTGTTTACCAGCAGAGCCCCAATTGTCTCAAGAAATTATAAAACTCAAAGGCATAAACGATAAAGATTCCTATAGCGAAACTTTAGGAACAGTTGTGCTTAACCTTATTATAAACGACCACACCATTTCTTTTAAATTCCACGTCATAACTGACGCTCTGAATCTGGAATCAGACGGTATCTTAGGTACCGATTTTCTACATTTTTTTCATACTAATATCGATTATAATACTAAATCCCTTACTATCTCAAATTACACTTTACCAATTCATTATTCGAGCCCTAGATATATAATACCGGCTCGCTCCGAAGCTATTGTTGAATGCACTGTCTTAAATGACAAGTTCGAGTTACGTCATTTAAAAGACGCACTCGTATTAGATCACTCTATATCCGAAGGTGTATATATAGCAAACTGTATAGTAAGTTTGAAGCCTAATTATAAAGTCAATGTCTCTGTTTTAAATACCACTGAATCTCAAATAGAAATCCAAGACTTCAAGGTTCATTTAACTCCTATAGACTTCTCTGAACTACGCCAAGTGTCTCAATCCCCCGAAATTGTCAACCACGTTTCTAATTCTTCATCAAATCGACTCGATCGTGTTCTAAGTCTTATAAGACACTCACATCTTAACGATGAGGAGAGAAAAGTTCTCTTAGAGTGCTGTTCTGAATACTCTGATATATTTTATCTCGAAGGAGACACTCTAACTCATACTAACGCTATCCAACACTCTATTGACACGGGTAATAGCTCTCCTATTAATGTAAAATCTTACCGTTTTCCCGAATGTCATAAAAACGAAGTCGATTCCCAAATCCAGAAAATGCTACAACAGAAAATTATAAAACCGTCTATCTCTCCATGGAATGCTCCCGTTTGGGTGGTTCCCAAAAAAATGGACGCATCCGGGAAAAAGAAATGGCGAATAGTTATCGACTACCGCCGCCTCAATGACGTCACTGTATCCGAAGTATATCCTATTCCCTTGATCACAGATATCCTAGATCAACTAGGTCATTCCAAATATTTTAGCACACTGGACTTAGTCTCCGGTTTCCATCAAATTCCGCTGAATCCTTCAGATGCACCTAAAACTGGTTTTACTGTAGTCAACACAAATGGTTCAACAGGCCACTACGAATTCACTAGGATGCCGTTCGGACTTAAGAACGCTCCCAGTACTTTTCAACGTCTTATGAACACAGTGTTATCAGGTCTTCAAGGTTTACATTGCTATGTCTATTTAGATGACTGTATCATCTATAGTGCAGATCTCAAATCACATTGTGAAAAACTGAAAATGGTATTCAACCGTTTCAGAGATTATAATCTCAAATTACAACCGGATAAATGTGAATTCCTTAGAAAGGAAGTCACCTATCTAGGTCACATTATAACGGATAAAGGTGTCTCTCCAAACCCAGAAAAAATTAAATCAGTCTGTGATTTCCCAATTCCTAAAAATCCTAAAGAAGTAAAATCATTCCTCGGTCTCGTTGGTTATTACCGCCGATTTATTGACAATTTCTCCAAGGTCACAAAACCTCTAACATCTTTACTCAAGAAGGATGTCACTTTTCATTGGTCTATAGAACAGGACCAAGCTTTTAACCTCCTAAAGGAAAAGTTAACCTCAGCTCCTCTTCTCCAATACCCTGATTTTTCTCAACCATTTATCGTTACCACAGACGCCAGCAACTACGCCGTTGGCGCAGTGCTATCTCAAGGCCCTATCGGCAAGGACAAACCAATAGCCTATGCTTCTAGAACCTTAAACAAACAAGAAGGAAATTACTCGACCACAGAAAAGGAGTTAGTTTCTATTTTATTCGCCGTTAAAACTTTCCGACCATATCTCTACGGCACTAAATTCAAAATCGTAACAGATCATCGGCCCTTAGTATGGCTCTTCAACGTCAAAGATCCTGGTTCCAAACTCGTCCGTTGGCGCCTCAAACTTGAGGAATACGATTACGAGATTATTTACAAACCTGGAAAATTAAATTCAAATGCAGACGCTCTGTCTCGCATCCCAATTCATGCTATAAATACAGATAATCTTACTAAGCTTTCCTACGAGGCATATTTTAAGAAACAACTTACAAACTCTTTACCAGATTCTAACACAAAAATTGAAGAACACTCACAAGCTTTACATCTTTCCAAATGCAAAATTATTGCATGCCCCGTTTCTCTAGATTTCGACAACTCAATGCCACATTGTGAGGAATTATTATCTCAGATAACCGACACCGCTTCATTGTTAGAAGCCGAACGTGAACAATGTTCGGTAAGGTCAGTTACAAAAAATAATAAAACATATTATTTTCTTTTTACCAAGGTTCATCATTACGATGAGACAACTTTTCGCTCCATTTACGACACTTTGATGATGCTTCGTGATGAACTTATATCACATCACCCTAGCATTGATGAAATAGCTATCTCCGATTTCTCTGAACCTTTTACTAAATTATCCTATACCAAAATTTATAATATGATTTCCTACGTATTTCATAACACTGATATCAAAATACATATTTATAAAAATCAAATAATATTTCCAACTCCAGCTGAAGTTCCTACAATTCTCAAAGAGAATCACGACACTCCCATAGCAGGACATCCTGGTGTGAATAGGATGTATAGTCGAATTAAAGCCTCATACTACTGGAAAGGAATGAGAACTGACATAGAACGCTATGTGAAGTCTTGCAAACTATGCCAAGTTAACAAACCTTTACGAGCCTGCAATAAAGCTCCTATGGTTATTACATCCACGAGCACAAAGCCTTTTGAACGATTAGCTCTGGACATAGTTGGTGTCTTACCTGAAGCAGGTTTCCAAAAGTTCAAGTTCATTCTAACTCTGCAAGATGATCTTACCAAATTCCTATGTGTCTATCCTATGATTTCTTCAACAAGTGAAGAAGTAGCCCGTAATCTGGTCCACTTTATGTCCTTATTCGCTATTCCTAAAATGATCCTTACTGATCAAGCCATGACTTTTACATCAGAACTGTTTAAACAAGTTACCGATATTTTCAAAATCAAACCCTTACTTTCTAGCCCTTACCATCCCCAAACTAACGGTGCGCTGGAACGCAGCCACGCTACTCTTAAAGAATACCTAAAATCCTTTGTAAACGAAAATCAAAATGATTGGCATTGCTACCTAGCAACAGCTGTTCTCGCGTATAATACAACTCCTCATACTACTACTCAATTTACTCCGTTTGAACTTCTGTTTGGACAGAAACCAACCCTTCCTAATTCTCTCTACGACACAGATAATAATGTTACATACCACGAGTATGTCCGTGCGCTTCAGTATAGAATGAAAGTAAGCCGCGAAAAAGCTTTAGAATATATTAGATCAAGTAAAGAATCTTCAAAACAAATCTATGATTCAAGTTCTAATCCTAACATAGAATATAAAGTTGGTGACATGGTATATTTAAAATACCATCACAGACTTCGTAAAGCCTTATCTCCAATATGGAAAGGCCCTTACAAAATCGTTAAAATAAATGGAAAACATAATGTTACTTTATTAATAAATAGAAAACATGTTAAGTATCATACTAATTTAATTAAGCTCGCTGTAACTTAAGCTTATCATTCTTTTCAGATTTTTCTCCTACGTCTCGTCTGAGCCAATGATTACACCCATAACGCATAGCCCTGGAATATATTTCGACCCCATTACAAAAATTTATTTCTACAATGATTATTGGAGAGTAATCACGCATCTCAACACCGTCTCATTGGAACCACAGCTTGACAAAGTTGACCGGTTGATTGTTAAAACCTCTCTAGTTTGTGCTAAGTTGCAACCAGAAGAGTACTCTAGCTGCAAAAATGTTTTTAGTCCAATTGAAGTACTTCTAGAATCCAATTATCTCAAGGCTCAATCTCTATCTCATATTATCTCAAGCGAAAATCCTGCTAGATTCAAAAGATCTTTAGAATTTGGTGGTGAAATCCTTAAGTTTTTCTTTGGCACTTTAGATGCTGAAGATGCCCGAAAATATGATGCTGCAATTAGCTCTTGTCAGAGATCTGAATCTGAGATATTTCATTTAATGAAAGATAATATTCATATAGTTAAGTCGTCTATTAATACTTTTAATTCTACTATTTCTAGGTTAAATCAAAATGAGATAAAGTTAAACTCTCAGATTAATAAATTAAACGATATATTGTCTTATGTTACTAGTGATAATGAAAAATTAATGTATTTAACTAGATTTAATAGCTTAGTTAATATAATCGAAAGCTCTTTACTAGCTATCTCAAATTTTCTCGATACTGTAATAAACGCAATTTTGTTTTCAAAAGTTAATGTTCTACATCCTTCTGTTCTAAGTCCTGTAAAACTGTATGATGAACTGTCTAAACACAGAAACTCAATCAATAAAGGTTTAGATTTTCCTGTAGCACTAAGTATAGAAAATATACATACCATTATAGATATATCTAAGTTAGTCTCCTATTTCTATAACAATAAGATAGTATTTGTAATACAGATCCCTCTTGTCTCTCCCGTTAAGTATAACGTCTATAAAACAATCCCGCTCCCGACTCCTCATTACGAAGGACAATCCAAAAGTTTTGCCTTAATCAAACCTACTAAACCCTATTTAGCTATAACTGACGATAGATTAAATTACGTATTATTAGATACTTTAAGAGATTGTACTATTTTAAATAGTGAAAATTCCATCTGTAAATTAGAGTCAATTTATTCTGTAAATTCGAATCCTTCATGCGAGACAAAACTTTTAACTGAAGTGACTCTATCTTTACCAAGGGAATGTGAACCGAAAATCCTATATGGTCTTATTGACATATGGCATAAATTAAAAAATAATCAATGGATATTTGTACAGTCAAAAACAAGCAAACTAACTATCAATTGTAATGATAACTTTAAGGATTATTCTATATCTGGCACTGGAATATTAAAACTGAACAAAGGTTGCATTGGTTACTTTAAAACGATTCAATTTATACCTTCTACCATTTCAAATTTAACTATTGATAATAATAACTTTAATATTAATTTTGATATAACTAATGATAACTGCTGCAACCAAGAGATTGTTAACAAAACGATTCCTCTTCTATCACCTATTAACCTAAGTAATATTAATTTAGATTCCTTAAAAAATTCGATAAACCAATTCAACGATCTTGAGTTGCAAATCAACAGGATCCAAGAGGAATCTCATTTTATAAAATATAGCTCGTATTATTCTGCTTTTACTTATATAATTATTTCGTTAATTTTTCTATTTTTATGTTATAAGATTATCAGATGTTTTAAACAACGTAATTGTAACAAATTCTGCATTCAATTTTTTTTCCAATGTGATCGCAAAAAGATTTCGCATAAAGAAAACAAAGCCCAAAGTTCTATTGAAATGTCACAGATAACAGATGATGAAGATAACGCATCTGTAGACCTTCGAAATCTTAGTGCATCAGTGCAAAGAAATCTTTCAAATAATTAAATTATGTAGAATATTTTACCATTTCTCTCCTTTTCCTTTTCTTTTTTTTACTACGCTTTATTTTAAATTAAAGCTTCGTCTAAAGGGGGGAAATGTTATAAATTAATAATTTTAACATGACGTGTTAATTCGCTGCTTCAGCATTTCAATTTATATAAAGCGAACAATCCGCGAGGCGGCGAGGCAGTCCACATTTCCATATTGAATAGTTAACACTGAAACTACTGTATTCGCGTGAAGTAAAAGTTCCGTGTGTGTGAATTTCCAAATTAAATTCGTTGGACATTTCTTGTGGTTTTTTTTTTCAAAAGACTGTCGAAGCGGACCTCCTAACAGTGCGATTGCTGATCGATTTTTTCGTATGAGTGAGGAGCGCCATCTGTTTGCGAATGTGGCGACCGCCACACTATAAATTGAAGCATTTGACTCTCTGACCCTTTCGAATAAGCGAATGTTTCATCTATATCGGTCTAGCGATCTCTCAAGATAAAATCTGGAATAAGGAGATTCGCAGAACAAAAGCGACCAACATACTCGTAGCTCAAAGGATGAGCAATAGAATTCCATTGGGCAGGCCATGTCTGTCGCAGAACAGACGCGACGGCCGATGGGGCAGACGTGTTGGGGTGGAGACCACGTACCGGTAAGCGCAGTGTGTTCTGCTGGACCGATGACCTGAAGACGGTCACGGGAAGCGGGTTGACGAGGAAGGCGGTGGACCGTGTTAGATGGCGTGCTCATGAAAAGGCTATGTCCAGCAGTGGACGCATACAGTCTCATGGTTTGGTCCAGCAATTATTGGAAGATTTGCACGACATTTAAATATAGACAAAAGGAAATCAATAAATCACATGCTTGCATTGAATCCACTGTGAAGAGTAATAACCTTGAAAATTAATTGCTAATAATAAAACCAATTCAAATTGAGTTAAATTATTGACTACACCTACTTAGCTATTTAAGTAGATACTACAACTCTATGTATGTTCTGCCTGTAAGGTTTTTTATTGCACAGTGAAAAGATTAATCTATACTCCAATTTGCATGTGCGTAATTTTAGTAAATTCTTTCCTAATGAAGGTATAAAATCTAAATTAAGACGCGAATACATGCCACGCGGCAGACAGCAACTTTACAGTACCTATTCCTTTTTTGTATGAGGCTGATTCTGACATACGACTGAAACTGCCGCTAGGAGTTGCGCGGCTTGGCCAGCGTGGCGGACTAGGGTCATTCTGAGATGAGACCTGTTTTCAGTAGTGGGCCGGCGATGGGCTGATTACGATAATAGATAAATAAAATAAACAATTTTTATTTATTTTATTTTATTATTGGTCCTAGCACATGCATCTGATTTATAAATTTTTATTTTATTTCACTGAACTTTACTTCAGTGAACTGTCTTTTCTGGTGGATTTTCCAAAAAAACCATTTTTATACAAAACCTTGTCCTGTCAATTACAAATACAACGAAAAAAGAATTATCCAATTTGGTGCCATTCGGACGCTATGCGCACGGCGATTCATATAGAGGATTAGAACCACCAACAGATTTACACACATAATATTCATTTTTACATAATTTAAGTCCAAGTTTAAGTTTCGGTAATCTAATCTGCATCTTTCATCCTTTTTTAGACAGATTATCTCATAATACTATATCTTTTATCTTATAATCTAGCTAATTATAACTATGCATGATTGTATGAATAAACAGTTATCAAGCATAGTCGTGGAGGTATTATAATATGTAGCTATCTCTCTCTCTACAAGATAATGATAAGATATCATTTGTTAAGACAGTTTGTTTTCTACATAAAAACTTTTAAAATACTAACTGACCTACAAATGTAAGGAAGTTAAGAATAGGTTGTAGTTGGTCCGCGTGGATTTAGGTTTTTAAAAATCCTGGGGGAACTCTTTGGTTATCCGGGATAAAAAGAAGCCTATGTATTTTCCCAGAATGCAAGCTATCTCTGTACTAAATTTCATCAAAATTGATTGAAGGGATCGGCCGTGAAAAGCTAGCAGACAGGCAGACATACTTTCGCATTTATAATATTAGTACCTATTTATCTTAAATATATAAAAGGAAAAGGTGACTGACTGACTGACTGACTGACTGACTGACTGACTGAATGACTGACTGATCTATCAACGCACAGCTCAAACTACTGGACGGATCGGGCTGAATTTTGGCATGCAGATAGCTATTATGACGTAGGCATCCGCTAAGAAAGGATTTTTGAAAATTCAACCCCTAAAGGGGTGAAACAGGGGTTTGAAATTTGTGTAGTCCACGCGGACGAAGTCGCGAGCATTAGCTAGTGGATTATAAATGCGAAAGTGTCTGTCTGCTAGCTTTTCACAGCCCATCCATTTAACTAATTTTGATGAATCCAAATCATATAAGATCTCCATTTTACCACAAAAAAATTAAACAACTGATGGCTAAATTGATTGATGTGTTCAACCCTTTCCTAATTTTTTTTATTTAATATTACACAAAAAAAATCACATGGTCCAATAGTTGACTCCAGCTTAAATCACAAAGGGTTTATATTATATTTAACTTGTTTAAGTTTTTTGTGGTAAGTTATTTTGATTAGTATGCAACAATATTTTTCTTACCTGAAAGAATTATCACTGGCTTGAATCTAAGAAAATCGGTGACCAAAAATACTAGCACTAGCAGAGCCAAGTATGAGTATGTTCCCACAGGATAAATTTCTTGGTTCAACTGTTCCTTCGTAATATTGCGCCATTCTCCAGCCAAGAATTCAGTAACGAATGGTTCCGAGGGTCGAATTTCCCGTAACGTCCCAAATAAACATAGTACGAGAGTAATTTTTATCCAGTCTTGCATGTTTTTATTTTTCAGTATAAGTTTAAGTCAAGAAAAACGTACGTTTAAGACGACATGGCAGTAACGTGCACCTTGTAAGAGTATCACAGTGCAAATGTTTACGTAATATTGTTTTAGCAGGCAGCGTCGTACGTATCATCATATCAGTTTCAGAACATATTATACATCCTACTCTATGTTCAGAACTTTCACACGTTGTTTACCATCTCTAATATTAAATGAGTTCTTCTGATTACCATTACTTCTTATGTTTAATATACATTTTTTCATCTATGTAAAACAACAGAGGTTATGGGTTAAACCAAGGGTTATACGGTTTCGTCTTTCAACAGGTTTTTCAATAACTTACTTACTTTTTATACCTACCGCAAAAGCAATCCCTGGCTAGAGTCCTTGACTTTGCAGTACAAAATCATCTTTTGTCATACATAATTTTTATACAGAAATATCGCAAATTACTTTATTTTGCCTTCAACTCACAGCTGATTCCATTTTACAGGCAAGTAATCTATGATGATAATAACTCATAAATTAGGTTATTTATTCGCTCAGAACAAATACCTGTAGAAGTAGCCCTATTGTGACTCTTACTGTTAGAGCGAGATAGCTAAATGCATTTAAGCTCTTATTAGAACGTGACAAAATGATTACTTTCCGTCCTTGTCACCGTGGCCACTTTTTTTTGGTTGTCAAAATGTATTTGTACGTGAGATTTTGACAAACAACCTGAAGTGAGGTTATGTTGACTCAAGTATTTAAAAATTATGGATTTGTTTTGTTGTTCTTTGTTTTAGAAGTTATTGTACAATGGTGGGTTGCAGTATACTAGGTTATAATAGCCGAAGCGAACGTAAAATGGAAGAAATAACATTTACAAGTATGTACCTACCACCGGGTACCTACATCTGCTTGAGCGAGAGGGACTAAAGGGGCCACGCTAGTTGCATATCTGGACATATCTGTGACAAGCACGTAGTTTGTTTGACAAACACGAGAAAAACGACCGCAGACGGTCAAGCATGTTTGTCAAACACGTAAAACATGACAGATCTGTGTAAAACATGCTTAAGCTTGAACGTTTACGGGGCCTTTGGTTCTCCAACGTAGATTGAGTAAAAAAGCTAGATTGAAGTACTGTGTAACCGATTATGAGATATCGGTTACACGATAAGGGACAAAAAATAGTACCTAATAGTAAAAACTTCAGAGTTGGTCCCATTTAAATTTGGTGAAGATCTGATGAACATCTTCGAAGATAGATAATGGAACTCCTCAACAGATAAGAGTAAATTGCTCGCGGACCAACTTTGAAGTATATCCTTTCAAACAAAAAAAGAATTTTCAAAATCGGTCCAGGCGTCTTCGAGTACTTAACATACATAAAAAATAAAATAAAATAAAAAAGATTCCGACGAATTGAGAACCTCCTCCTTTTTTTGAAGTCGGTTAAAAATAGGTTAGCTGCGTCTCTGTTTATCACATTTGTAACTTTATCTGTGCTCTCTTTTTAGGGTGAATGAGAAAGCAAACGTTCCTGTATCTAGCTTTATTACTCTATCTACGGGGATTCTATCTACGATTGGCCCCCTGTCAATGTCATTTGTCATTCAAGTGCCAACGAGTGCCAAGATTGGTCTGTGGCACCGACCAGAAATAAAATCTGTGGTGCCAAGAGAGCCTTGTCGCCATGTTAAAAGTACTCTGTGCTTGTCGCACTGTTGTTCCCATAGTAGATAATCTATGGTTGTTCCTTTAAAATTCGAATTTAGTTTAATAATTTGCATGTGAACGATAAGAGCGCTAAGTGCAGTGATAACAACTTATTTTCCATTCCTAATAATATAAAGAAAAAGACATCGTCGCGGTGATTAATATGTCTTGGACAATATTCAGTAGCAATGTGGTTTTGGTTTTTACCATCGTATGTCGCACTGGCGGAAATAAATTATTAAATTGATTAATTAACAAATTATTGCTAATAAAATACTTAGTTATTTTTACTTGATTTAACTACCTATTCCATTAATAATGCATGAGTGCTCATATTGTGATAAAAAGTTCAAATATGAAAGTGAGAAGAAAAGACATGAACTGAGTCATATTCCACAGTTTGAGTGTAAGGAATGCTGCAAAAAGTTTAGTTTTATGTAAGTCCAAAGTTTCAATAAGCGTACCTAACATTCAAGTTACAAATTTATCTTATCATGCAATGCTGCAATGTTGATTTCATTTTTTTCAAAATTCATTCATAAAATCAAAGTAGGTTATTTACATTTTTATTCTACTACAATTTTACCATATAAACTTAATGACTTTGTCGGTTGAAATCGCTGCATGGTTTAAGAAGCCATATAGATTGTAGAGGCCTATTCTTATAACTTATGCTATATGCTAAGTAAAAATAATATCTCTTTTTGCTTATGCTCTAATAACAAACACTAATTAATAGATTATAGTGTGTTTTTGTCATTTGCTGTGTAAATGGAATATTTAAAAAGTGACAAAATATGGTTAAAATCTGTAATTTTCAAATGTTTTTCAGTATTCCTATTTACATAAATATGACTAGATCTCATAATTCATATTTTGTAGATCTGCATTGAAAAGGCACCAAAAGCAACATGAAAGAACCTGTAGTGTGATTTGCAGTGACTGTGGACGCAGCTTTAGAGATGACATATTACTCAAGCGGCACATAAAATATGCACATAAGGGTATGTATATTGGTTAACAAGTAAAAAATAGTAAATATAGTAAAGGCCTACTGCTACAGGTATACTTTTAGACTTAAAAGTAGACCTGAGCCATTTATTTTTACTTAATTTAATTTACTAAAATTATATTATTTCATAGTATAAACAAATGCCGAAATATGAAAAATCTAGAGCCAAAAGTCTACAAATTGATTACCTATGTCAGTCAGTTGTTTAGAAAATAATTTTTAGTTTTCTTTTCAGGTATCCACGTTTGCTCAAAATGCAGTTCAACATTCCACAGCAACCTTGCGTTATCCTCACATATGAAGTCACACAGACCAAAGTCTGAGAGGAGGTTCAAATGTAAATACTTTGGCTGCAACAAATCTTTCAATTTCTCACACCATCTGAAACACCATGAGTTAACCCACACAAATCAAAAACAACATAGTTGCAAAATATGTGGGAAAGGTAAGGGAGTCTCTCTGTTTCCACATAACTTCATCATGATCAACCCATCGCCGGCTCACTACAGAGCATGGGTCTCCTCTCAGAGTGAGAAGAGTTTTGGCCATAGTCTACCACGCTGGCCAAGTGCGGATTGGCAGACTTCACACACCTTTGAGAACATTATGGAGAACTCTCAGGCATGCAGGTTTCCTCACCGATATTTTCCTTCACCGTTAAAGCAAGTGATATTTTAATTACTTAAAAACGCACATAACTCCGAAAAGTTAGAGGTGCGTGCCCGGGATCGAACCCACGACCTCCGATTAGAAGGCGGACGTCCTAACCACTAGGATATCACAGCTGTTACATAACTTAGCTACCCTTTTTCCAAAAAATGGCTAAACTCAAGAACCACATGGATTTTGAAAAACTGGTGTTCCTACAAAAGTTATTTTTCTTTTGGTATAGGGATGTTGTATATTATGTCAAAAATAAATAATTATTCCTTAAATAGAGGTGATTACAAAATAGGTATGTAAAATCCATGTCCTCGGTTTCTATTAGTTTTAAGTTTAATAATCGATTAAACTGAAAAAGCATGTCAATTAATGTTTATGAAGGGATGTCACATGTCATATACATCGATGGTCACTATTTTATACAAGCTCCCATACTGTGTGTGCATTTTGACCTTCATAAAGAGTTAGTTGCTGATTTGATTATTATACTTGGCAATATCCCTATTCCGAAACTGCTTCCACCACATTCAAGCCACGGTGTAGCATAAAATATATGTATGAAATAATTTATTTGGTACCCCTGATCATATGACTGACCAGATGTTGCATATTGTTTGAGTGTGGTATGAGGAGTATATATTGGTCTATGGGTATGAGTATGACTAATAGTAAATTGTTCCAAAGATTGCCATTCCAGTGTAATATTGTTATAAATGAGTATTTCTATGTATCATCCTATTATTCATATTATATAAGCAGATAAATAATGATTTTAATATATAATTGAACTCTGAACCATTTCTGATTCACCAGCTAGCTTATGCTTAAAACTAGCTTATGCTCGCGACTTCGTCCGCGTGGACTAGACAAATTTCAAACCCCTATTTCACCCCCATAGGGGTTGATTTTTCAAAAATCCTTTCATAGCAGATGCCTACGTCTTAATAGCTATCTGCATGCTAAATTTCATCCCGATCCATCCAGTTGTTTGAGCTGTGCGTTGATAGTTCCGTCAGTCACCTTTTCCTTTTCTATATTTAGATATATACCTTATGTTCTTTGTGGTATTGTACCGAAACTGTTCTAAAAGGTACAGTGACTGATAAAAGTTGATATTGTGCATACCGATTCAGGTCTTTTCGGGCGGACCGCTTCGGACCGAAGATCTAAAAGGGATTGGACTAGATGTTGCTTGCGACTTCGTCCGCGGGTTTAGGTTTTTTAATTAGTAGTAATTGTCCGATTTTCCGAGATAAAAACTAGCCTATGCCCATCTCCGGGTTACAAGTTATCTATGTATTACGTTGAAATCTTTTTAATGAATTCGCCATCAATTTTTTTTGATTTTGTGAGATTTTCGTCAAGATCATATTTTAAACATTCAATAATTGAATGGATAGATTTATCATATCACACTGATTATATCTATTTTTTTAGGTTTCATCCAATTGCATCATTTGAAAACACATTTGAAATCCCATGTATTGGATAACTTGAAACCAATTTCTTCTGTACTAGATTGTGATCATACCCTTTCAACTGATGGCTCTAAAAAGCGACATATTGCTGCGAACAGTAAGTATCATCATGTTATTATTATTAATCTATACTTACTCAAACTAAGGGCTGTAATATACAGAACACGCAACGGAAACTTATCTCATTCCATGCACATATACAAAACGATTTGCCTCATTGTTTCTAATTTAAACAGTTAGAGTATGGAACTCCTGTCCGTCATCAGTTTTCCCCTCCACTTTTAATATAGGTACCTTCAAGTCAAGAGTGAATACTGATTGACTTGAAAAATCTGATTAGTTAAATGTAAGATGAATTGAAAAAAATATGCTCATATCGCTGCTGGAATCATTTAAAAAAACAATTAAATACCTAACGATAATCTTAGGTAATGAGTTCCCGAAACCAATTTGATGTATTTTCTGAAAAATGTTCAGCACCACAATTAAGTAATCAGTTTATTCATAATAAGTTACATATTTTCGCGACTTCGTCCGCGCGGACTACACAAATTTCAAACCCCTATTTTACCCTCTTAGGGGATGAATTTTCAAAAATCCTTTATTAGCGGATATCTACGTCATAATTGCTTACTGCATACCAAATTTCAGCCAGATCCGTACACTAGTTTGAGCTGTGCGTTGATAGATCAGTCGGCTTGTCTTTTTATAATATTTAAATACATATCTCTAATCTTGATTTGATTGTGCGTTAGAACTTGGAACGTTTTCCAGATAATGCCTCCAATTTGCACTTCATTCTTGCATTAAACTTGCATTTTAACAGTATTCTGTATCTTTTTAGAAACAACTATAGACAGCGGAATATCATCCGACTCCAATTGCGACATTTCACAAGATTCCACCAAAGGTTTGTTACAATCATTTTTGTTTTACGTACTAGATGATGCCTTATTTTAATTTATTTATAATAATGCACTAACAAAAAGCTGTGATAGCCTAGTGGTTAGGACGTCCGCCTTCTAATCAGAGGTCGGGGGTTCGATACCGGGCACGCACCTCTAACTTTTCGGAGTTGTGTCACTTGCTTTAACGGTGAAGGAAAACATAGTGAGGAAACCTACATACCTGGGAGTTCTCCATAATGTTCTCAAAGGTGTGTGAATGTCCGTCTTTTGGATGCAAGCTATTTCTGTATCAAATAGATGATGCCCGCAACTTCGTACCCTTAGATTTAGGTTTTAAAAATCTCATGGACTCTTTATTTTCCAGGACAAAAAGTGTGTCCTTCTTCAAGATCAGGATGCAAGCTAGCTCTGTAAATTTCGTCAAAATTGGTTTAACAGATAGCCAACAGATAGGCAGACAACATTCTTGATATGTAGTATACAGTAGTGATTTAGTTTAAATATTTTTGCAGGCTCAAAACTCTGTGCAACATGTGGTCAAATGATAAAAACATCGCTGTATGAAGTTCACAAGGAAAAATGCATACTCAAGGAAGAAATACCTGAAGACCTGTCTTTAAAATTACTGCCCAGTATTGAGTTCAATAACAACAATACGACAGAAAAATCAGAGCTGAACTGTGAGTCAGTATTAGGTGCTTGTATTGTTAGTGGGGACTCACCTGGTAGTAACTGCTTGTGTGCTCAAATTAAAATAGATGTCGATTTTCACGACATAGCGAGTCCTATAGAACCTTTTAACGTTAAAAATGAATTGCTACCTATAGAATCCCTTGGCGATAAAGGAATCACGAGAAATAATTGTGGTAGCTGTGAGTGTTCTAGTAAAAAGGTATGCAACTTAAGTACAAATGTAAGAGAGTGTGATAAAAAAGACTTCCCAGAAATAGAATACAGAAACGATGGAGTTATAAAAATAAAAGATACATTTGATTTCGACGTAACCGAAACCACTACTCCTGTAAAGGAAGTGAAAACGGATGAACAATATGATTCATTCAAGTTCAACAATTTTGTGCCATACAATAGTTGCCAAGCTGTACTAGGAAGATGTATTGTAAGTGGGAATGGAACTATAAGTGAAGAGTGTCTTTGTGCAAAAATGGCCATGGATGACCAGACTAGCTTTGCTCAGGAGGAGATTGACGAAATAACTCCTCACCCAAACATATCAAGTGACAAAAATGTAATCTGTGATTAAATAAAATAATAATAACAATATTAACTTATTATATAATATTTATTATCTTTGTTACGTACCGATTAGAGTGCTGATCAATATTAATTATAAATATTTTACTACACATTTTTTTTGTGTTCCAAACTCATCAAATAATAAAGGGGCTTTAAATAAAAGTAAGTTATTATTATGATTAACTTTATATTTATTTACAACATACTTCTTTACATTTTCAACCATATTATACAAAAAATATCTTAGTTAACAATAACTACACTAATAAAATTATTATTTTACAATCAGACCTCACTTCCGCAAAGCGTTACCTAAGTTAAAATTATATTTTTATCAACAATTGGAATGCCACATTCTCTTTCGACAGTATCACATTACGTCACAGATCAAATTAAAAGTATTACAAATACAAGTTACTGTAATTGATCCCTATATTACAATATTACACTATCAAATATAATATTGATAATATTATTTATAGTTAAATTTTGATTTGTTAAGTTCCAACAAATGAAGTATAGACCGTACAAAATAATCTCTCATGCGCCATTTTAACTGTTTCAACTGTCATGTCAATCATACGGTTTTTCTATAAAAATAAGAACTCGAGCTCTTTTTGAGGAAATTTCGAAAAGAGTTATCGAGTCAACCGGGGACCCGAGAGCTGGCAGCTTGCCAAACTAATTCTTTGACCTTGGTCAAAGAATTAGTTTGGCCATCCAAAGGGGTAATGCTGCCAGCATCTTGGGTACAATGCCTCGCTGCGGTGGTCTCCATGAGGTTTTAGATTTAATTTAATTTGTTTTAGTTTTAATTTAATGTTGTTTTTTTAGATTTAAGTTTATTAATAGTTTATTTGTTTAGTTAAATGTACTTATATCTTGAAATAAAAACTAAAATCGTAGGTACTTTTGACGTGCCAATTGACACAAAGTTAAAATGGCGCGGTGAGAAGTCATTTTGTACGTATAATAATAAAATATACATTTATCTATGGTAACAATAATTTTAAAAATCATTAAATTCTACTCTGTGAGGGAAGTTTTGAAATTATGTAATGATACATTTTAGTCGAGCTTGTATCTAACGCACTTGAAGTAATAAATAATCTAAAATCCTCATGATGATTTACTTTTTCTAATTTGACTAGTCTAATAAAACAATTAATTATTATTTATTATTAATCAATACAATATCGGTAAATATCTTTAGTATTTATCATAATAAACTTAGAACCATTTGGAATCTTAGCGAGAATATTGATGTTACTTATGTCTATAATGTTTATGAATTTACATTGGTATTTTAAATCGCAATATTTATAGTTTTTAAAATCACAGGAAACAAAGTAACAATAATGTACATTTTCACATAAATAAAAATATTACTACGCTACATTGTTTATAACAGAATCCAAATTATTAACATCGATTGTCCTTCTGTCACTCTTTTTTGGAGAATCACTGATAAAATTTAGTTCTTGACTGCTTTCACTCTTATAATTGTTCTTTTCAAATGATTTCATAAAATTTTCTTGCTCAATTGGAACTACACTTAAAAATTCACTATTCATCTGTTCTTTGGCAAGAGAAGGTTTTGAATCACTTTCTGTTAGTGTACTTGGCTTTTTCGTTGTATCCAAATCGTCTGTGTCTAATAGAAATGTAGAAATAGGCAGTACTTCCTTATCATTTGTTTCTGTGGTTATTGTCCTGTCTTTATATGAAGTCGATGGAGACGGTAACATTTTATTTACTTCTGTTGTAAATTCATTTTCCTGTTCATGGGAATTAGTAAAAAGCTGATTAAATAGGAAGTCGTCATCTTCGATCGGCGTAGTGCTCGCTTCAGTTTCTGTTTCAGGAGTAATCAGTAAAGTTGTATTCGATGAATGAGTTTCATTATTTTGTGTTGTTTGTTTAGAGTCGACACTAGATATATCTAAATTACTAGGGTTATGTTCTTCTAGGTTTTCATTTTGTGTTTCATTTAAACTTGTGGGCTCAAGGTCGTGCCCTTCTTGTAGTTTTTTCACAAGACTTTTATTGTTTTCTACTTCCGGTAAAAATGGATTCATTTCAGTTTCATGATCTACAAACTCAGTTGACGGTGAATTGGTAGGTTTCATAGAAACAAATGATTGATTGCCACTATGATTAGATATTTCATAAATTGTTACATTAAGATTATTTACTACTGTTGTGTTCTGTGCCATCATATCACTCATTCCAGTTGAATTATCTTGATCAAATTGATTTGTAGAAATGGTTGTTAAAGGAACAGTCGTGGAAGTTATACTAATACTATCCAACGGTGGGTTATTATCATTAACATTTTGTTTCGGCAATTCTTTTACAGTAAGATCTTCACTTTCTTCCCATACAGGAGCTGGATTTGGGGTTGCTAATGAACTTTCCGTGTTAGCTAACGAATCATTCATGTTTTGTGCCGATACTTTGTAAATGTATTGACCTATAGTTGTAGTTTCACTTGCAGAACTTGGCACTAAATCTGTTGCCACAGATATTTCATGATTAGCTTTAGTTCTAATATCTTTCGGGATGATGTCAGATTTACCTATATTAACTCTTTTAAACCTAGAATCTTCATTGTCGTAATCTTGTGACATACCGTATGAGAGTACATCTTGGTCTGGCATTTTGCTAGTCTTAGAACCCATGTTATTTAAATAGTCAGGTTCAAAATCATCTTTGCTAACTCCATGACCCATTATTTCGTCTATTTTAGTTGGAGAAGGTTCAGTAGTTTTTTGTTTTTCAATTTTATTCATAACATCTTCATAATTGACTTCTGCAACTGTTTCAGATAACCAATCTGAGTCAGTCGTATTTTCTCCCGATTCCTCATTTGATTCAGTAAGTTGTAAATTTTTATTTTCTTCTTTTTCTATTGACTTTGATGATCTATTGTAAAGCATACCAATATTGTCAAAAGTTATATCCGTACTTTCTTCTGGTATGTATTTTTCTGTAGATGTAACATTGAACATGTTAGAGGTTTTATTTTTATTCAATACAATAAGATTTTGGTCTGATTCGCTCCTTTCAAACTGTTTGTTTATAGAATACTCATCTGTGGGTGTACTTTCTGATTGAATATCTACTTTATTTTGAGTAACAAATTCTGTGTTATTTTCTACAGGAATTTCTTTCACTTCTTCCTCTTCTCGCTGAATATCAATTTTGTTACTAAACTTATTAGTAAATGTTGTTGTTTCTATATTATTTCTGTTCAACGTGACTCCATCTGTAAAATCTTCTGTTTTTTCTATAGTTGGTTCTATTGTAGTGAGAACTGGTGGCATTTCATTATTCTTTTTTATAAGATCGAATGTGATATCTTCATTATTGTTTACATTTAAACTATCCGTTGTTGATTCTAAAGCAAAGTTTTCAAACTTCTTTCTTTGTTCAGTACTATTGACATATTCATTACTTCCTTCATTTTGCATTTCTGTATCCATTTGATCATAGATATTTCTTGTGGATGTTTCTGAATTTATGTTACTATTTTCATCTTCCGCCTCTAGCCAATCATTTTCAGTTGTAGTATAATTTGTGGTATCAATACTTGTGAAATTCATTCGTTTTCCATTTTCCATTAAAATAGATATAATTTCAGGCTTAGGTTCGTAAGAAGATTCATTTACAATGTTAGGTTCAGATTGGGAAATTCTCATTGTCGTAGTCATAATTTTTTCCATGTCTTCATAAGCGTTTTCGTTCTTTGCTAACGGCTTGATTTCCAAATTACGTTCGGTATCTTGATTCGATTCCGGCTCTGCTGTTGTATGAAGGCCAATTATGCTATCTAAATCGAATGTAGGATGGTCAAACATAATGGTTGGCTTAGAAGTGGCGTTAGGCTCGGTCGGTTCATCTTGTTTTGTCTCTTCGCTTGAAACTAGTATCTCCTTAGGTGGAATCATTGTTACTGAGGAAACAGTTGTCTCTGGGTTAGCAATAATTGTAACGTCTCTTTGTTGTTGTTCCTTACTTGATTCTTGTTCTGTGGCGATTTTAACTGCGAGTTGGGGTTCTAATATAGATTCTGATTCTCGTTGAGTTTCTGTCGACGAGCCAGGTTCAGGTTCTGCGTTTGGTTGTGGATCAGGATTTGGTGATATTGTTGGTTCAGGTTCAGGATGAGGTTCGGCAGTTGGTTCAGGTTCGGGCTTTGGTTCCGCTGTGGGTTCAGAAGTTGGCTCTGCGTCAGGTTTTGGTTCAGCTGTAGGTTCCGGCGCTGGCTCTGGCTCAGGTTTTGGTTCAGCTGTAGGCCCATGCGCAAACTCTGGTTCAGACTTTGGTTCAGGCGTTGGCTCTGGTTCAGGCTTAGGTTCAGCCGTTGGCTCAGGTGTTGGCTCTGCTTGTGGTTCGGCTGTAGGTTCTGGTTTTGGCTCGGTTACGGAATCCAAGTCTTCAGGCTTTGGAGTAAGTGTAGGTTCTGGAATAGGAATGACTTCGGGTTCTGGATTTGGTTCTGGTTCAGGTTTTGGCGTGTCCGGACTAAATATATGAGAAAAGTTTAGGTCAGGTTCCGATTCGGTTGTTGTTTCAGGCGTGTAATAGCGCGGTTCCTTCCAATCAAATACATTTTCTTCATTAGCTAAACGCACTTTTTCTGTGTTCACTTTTTCTTCGGAATCAGATGTCATTGTGCTTTCGTTAAATAGCAAACCATTCGTTTCCTTCTTTGTCGTAATTTCGGGGTTATCTTGCTCTGAGTTATCTAACAGGGGCATACATCTTTTGGGTGCTCTCATGTCTATGATTTGTCCATGTGGGCAAACACACATAAAATCAAGTGTAGAATCATCAAATTCGCATTTATATTCACATTCATAGTTATTTATTTTGCATAAATCAAGTACTTGTGTTGTAGGTAACTCTTCCTCGGCAACGTGGTATACGTTGATCATTCTATTGTTATTATTAAGGTAGTTTTCAAGATTAGTTTTTAAAGCGGTCGCAGTCATAAGTTCTTCAGTTGGTTCTGCATTATGTTTGGGTATCCAGTGGATTCTGTAGGTTACAATCAACGAGCCATTTCTGTAAAAAAGCAAATATTATTGGTCAAATTGACATTTCTTTTTAATTTTTATTACTATAGTATCGTCATGGAAATGGTTTAACTTTTATATTTACCTTATCTGGATGACTTCGACCATTATCTCATTATCTCCGTTTTCTAAAGTGTCCCTGTTGAATAGAGCGTGTTTCAGAGCATCGCTGAAAGACGTCGTGAAATCTCTGTACTTCTCGCTTTCTGTATCTTCAAGATCTGGTGTGAAAATTTCGTTGTCTATTTTCAGTGTCCCCTCCAATGTTCTTGGTACTGAAATGTTACACATGATTTTTTTAAAAATATTAACAAAACAAAATCAAAGCTGTTGTAAATTAACGGCCGATATTTAAAAAAACCAATCTATAATCTGTCGAGAAGATACTTAATCGTTTTTTAGGGTTCCGTATTCCCGAGAAAAAGAATATATATATATATATAAAGAATATATATATATATATATATATATATATTCTTTTTAGGGTATAAGGGTTTCATTTCATTCATTGAAACGGTCTGACAGACCGACAGACAGACGCTATAGGTTTAGACAAGTGTCTAAACGTATGTACGGGTACCCAAATACTTCCTGTTGACCTAGAATAATGGGCAGGCAGCAAAGTCTTAAAGCAAAAGTAAAGGGAAAAACCCGTAACCTGTGAATTTGTGTACATCACAAAAAAACCGGCGAAGTTGGAGTCAGACTCGCGCATCGTGGGTTCCGTACACCAGTCATATTTTTTCGACATTTTGCACGATAAATCAAAAACTCTTGTGCATAAAAATAAAGAAAAATCTGTTTTATAATGTACAGGTAGCTAAAGCCATTTCATACCCCACTTGGTATAGTTATCCTACTTTGGAAATTGAAAATACTAATCCTATATCATGAACACATTTGATTTTTTTTTGTGATGTAACCACAAATTCGCGGTTTTCAGAATTATTCCTTTACTTGTGCTATAAGCCCTAGCTAATAGCTGACTTGCCTTGCAACCTACTGTACGTTGATATACTGTTATTACCGTCTATATCCTGATATTAGTACTATCTATATAAAAAAAAGCTGTGATAGCCTAGTGGTTAGGACGTCCGCCTTCTAATCGGAGGTCGGGGGTTCGATCCCGGGCACGCACCTCTAACTTTTCGGGGTTATGTGCGTTTTAATTAATTAAATATCACTTGCTTTAACGGTGAAGGAAAACATCGTGAGGAAACTTGCATGCCTGAGAGTTCTCCACATAATGTTCTCAAAGGTGTGTGAAGTCTACCAATCCGCACATGGTCAGCGTGGTAGACTATGGACAAAACTCCTCTCACTCTGAGAGGAGACCAGTGCTCTGTAGTGAGCCGGCGATGGGTTGATGATGATGATGATGACATCTGATATCTTATAGCAAGTCCCAACCTCAACTGGACATAGATCTAACTCGATCGAATAAACACATTGGTGAAGGACAGACAGACTGACGAACATTAATTTTTATACATGTTAAAATTAAGAGATTGATCACGAGTGGAATGGTAGGTATAGGACGCGGCAGAAAATAATGTACATCGGTCTTTAGAATGTCATATACATTTCGACTTTAGCGTTGTCTCTGTCACTCATACCTATATGACGTTTTGTCGGTCTCAACGACAGAGACAATGCACTACAAATTCGCTATCTCCTTCTAAGGGTCGATGTACATTATTTTCTGCCGCGTACTGTACTTGTAGGTATAATGCTGTATAAGATAGAGGACGCTAATCGTGATCTAAGATATCGCATTCGAGAAAAAAAAAGGACCGACTACGACAGAGAGATCTCTTTCAAGTAGGTACCTACTTAGATAAATTTTCTTGATTATCTTTATCACTCACCGTACATTGACGCATCACCGGCTTCTTCGGAGATGGTAGGTAGTTGTGCTTCGTCACTTTGAGTCTCTGTACCCATTTGTGGTGGCGAAGTACTTTGTTCATGTTCATGATGATGATCGTGGTCGATGTGGTCGTGGTGATGATTGCTGTGATCATGATCGTGGTCGTGATCGTGATCATGACTGTGATCGCTTGTAATGCCGCCGAACGCACGCGCCGAGCTTACGGAAGCGTTGTATTGTTCGAGGGGTGTTGGCGAATTAGTGAAGAGAATTCCAGCTGAAACGTAAAAGGTTTGTTTCATAAGTGTAACAACTACAGTGCGACAAGGCTATCTTGGCGCGTGGCGAAAATCGGAACTAACGTTGCCGTCAAGTGTCCCCATTGTTCTTGTTTGAATATTCTAAGCCTTTATTCTAACCATTCAAGTGCCAAGAGAGCCTTGTCGCACTGTAATCCATACTAATATGGGCTACTATAATGGGCCTTTCACGGCCCATCCGTTCAACCGATTTTGACGAAATTTGGTACAGATATAACTTGCATCCCGGGGAAGGACATAGGCTACTTTTATCCCGGAAAATCAAAGAGTTCCCACGGGATTTGTAAAAACCTAAATGCACGCGGACGAAGTTGCGGGCATCAGCTAGTTAGAAGTAAATATAGATAATAATAATAGATAACTCACTGGCTGCTAGCACGATGAGGGCGACGATGGCAACGACGACTAGACCGAGGAGTGTCCAACACAGAGGCCGCTTGCAGCCTCCCTTCTCGCCGCGCTTATCTGCTGTCACGTATAGTTTCTCTCCTCTGGAATTAAAAGAAGTATATTGTTATTAACGTTAAACGTAGATATAACATTTTTTGGTCTGTGACTTGTGAGAGTTTAGATATAATAGTTCTAAGAACGAAATCGCGGGAAACATTTTTTGAAAGGCATTTTTATCGAATTACTTGTATGAAATATGAAATAAATATAAATAGGTTCCTTCTTTATCTAGTTTAGTTTCTTTCTCTACGAAACCACAGTGAAATGTTTTACATTACGAAGGGGCGCTATATAAAACAATAAAACTTTTATGAGGAGCGGAGAATCAATAGACTTCAACGCGCCTGCGGCTTCAGCGATAGTCTCACAAGCAAGAGGATTCGACTCCCTAATGAAGAATAAGATTTCCCCAAATATACTTGTATTCGAAACCATTTTATACACTTTTGCATCATACACACACACCGTCTCTCATAGCACACATACATATATGTAGATATATATGTACATATATCAGTACCCTTATTATGAATGCGAAAGTTCGTTTGTTTGTTGGTTTATTGGTTTGTCCTTCAATCACGTCACAACAGTGTTGCACTGGATTGACGTGATTTTTTGCAAGAGTATAGATAAAGACTTGGAGAGGGATATAGGCAACTTTTTATCCCGGAAAATCAAAAGAGTTCCCACGGGATTTTAAAAACCTAATTCCACGTGGACGAAGTCGCGGCATCAGCTAGTGTAGGTATATATTAAATGCCACGAATGTTTTTGCTCTGAATTATATTTTTCATGAATTTCTTTTATTGTTTTTAATATTCTAGTCTGTAAGGGGAGGACACTGATGCCTATAACACGGGTGTACAACTTATTTTGGGCATCAGTGGCTCAACCAAATTTTGGCTGTATTTATGTGAAACAATAAATGATTTATTTATTTATTCATTTAGGTATTAGTCACCTGCCTGCGCAAACCGCCATGTTGCACCTTCATATTGGACTAGTATATATTGTTTTGTGTGCACTATACCTACTGACGACCTTGACCTGAATACGTATCTAACAAATTATTTACATAAGTAGGCACGATGTTCTGTTTTAAACGTAAAAAAAAAAAATTTGCGTACACAGCCTTTCCATTTTTTTCTGTTAATGAGTCATGAGTCATCAACCAATACCTTATTAATATTATGTATAAGTATAAAGTGCAGTATATTTTAAATAGGTAGGTACGTACTTCTCAATTTCAATTGCCGCGCTGCCCGGTCTATTTTTATTGAGAAGTTGTCGTATCTCTGGAGGCGTTCCATCCATTTCAAAATTTTCAACCACGCTTAGCTTAAAACTCAAGGATTGTTCCATTAGATACAAGGAGGTTTCCATAAAACTCAGATTTCTCAGTTTGTCACATTGAAACAAGCCACGATACTGACGTTAAAGTAAGTTAATTAATTTCTATTTATTCAACGAAATTTTATGTCTGCGTGTGGCATCGTATTTCCAATGTGTTTCCGAACTACACAATGGTAGAGCTAACTAATAACATAATAAACAGATCTCTATTGCGGTGTAATACAGTGCTAAATGCTTTATCCTTATTTTTGAGGTGTAAAGCTATATTTTGTCGTAACGTGCTGACTGCTGAGTGTAGGTTTACGTTTACACCCATGATGCACCTATGCAAACGAGTTATAATAATTTATGTTCTGGAGGTTGTACAGCTTTTTTTTAACTAAGAAAACGATTAGACATACTAAGACTATCTACGATTCCTAATTTGTTTAAAACATTTGACGGTAATAAATATCATTTTGGAAATCATTCCTACCGCATTTTAATAAAAAAAATTGCTTAAAATGTTGCATAGGTAGGTAGTACTTATTCAATGATTTATTTATTATTAAAACTAGATTTGCCTTCGTTTTTGAAAAAGTCCTAAGGAAACCTTTAATTTTCCTCGTAAAAATCACTATACCCCTATTATAAATGTGAAAGTGTGTTTGTTTGTTGGTTTGTTGGTTTGTCCTTCAATCACATCGCAACGGAGCAACTGATTGACTTAATTTTTTGCATGGATATAGTTTAATACCTGGAAAGGGACATAGGCTACTTTTTATCCCGGAAAATCAAAGAGTTCCCAAGGGATTTTTAAAAACCTAAATCCATCTACGAAGTCGCGGGCATCAGCTAGTAATTTATAAATGTCCGTCTCCGTACAAAAACCGCTTGCATACTGAAAGCAGTTTTTGTACCCGACCGAGATTGGTTAATTGGTAGAACCCTGAAAAAGCAGGTAACAGACACACAAAGTATGGGCAGCGAAAGTAGCAGTATTTCACATAAATTAATTTAAAAACTTCAGTTTGATATATTTAATTACTTAACAAAATTGCACAGCAAAACTTTCCGAGAATATAAAATTTTCTGATTCCTAGATTTTCACACACTAAATTTTATATTAAGGTATCCATTTCTAAGTTATTTTAAGTACAATTGTATTTTGAATCTTGAAACAAATAAATATAGTAACTCTGTCTGTGTATATCGTCAACATGTATTACAACTAGATATTCAACTCGTTGATCGGCACATGACACATATTGATTAAAAAAATATTGAACCAGTTCTATCGTAAAATAAAATTTTCCTACGACTGGAATTACGTATCGCGAAAAAAAAAAACAAGTTAGTAAGTATTGGATCATCTCTATACCTTTCCCATTCTATCATTCACAATAGAGCGGGACGTAAAGGGATAGTACAATATGGAATTATGGAATAATGAGACATGTTATTATTATAAAATCCACTGGTATCCAGGTATGGAGCGGGCAGGTTGTTGACCTGCGCTTTGTTCCTGTGACCGTGCCTTTCCTACGGTAACGGTAAGTTACAAAGGCGCAGGAACCTTAGTGGTGTTACGTGACCCTTTTATTAGGAGCTATGTTGGTGGCCCTTTGCTACTTGCATGTAGATTTAGAGTACAACCTGTGGTACAACTTTGTACTGAAGGACAAAAAGTAGAAATTAGTTTTGAGGACTGTTGTTCGTTGAGCTTTTAAATGATCATTTTCGGCATAGTTAACGAAAATGCATTCGGGGTGCGGAAGGTTCATAAAACAAATTCCATTTTTTTAATTTATTGACTAGTGCTTTACTGCAATCAGACCTGCTGGCAAGTGATGAGATGCTGGAAGCACATGAGTAGATAACTCCTGGACGGGACTTCCGTATCCTAGCGGATGGAATTAGAAACGAGGAGGCAAATCGCTTCGTGCGTATCCATGAAGTTTCGACAAAATTTAGCTGAACTGGTAAATATCAATGGCCGTTTCGCTGCCTGGGGGTTGTCCCCGCATGCTTTGTGGAAATCGACCGCGTTTTCGACCATTAATTTTGATAAAATCGTCAATTTAGAAATTTTACTAGCATTTACTCAGTAAATCTTAGGTATGGCCGTTTATACGAATGGCTGTTTAGTTAAATTTTAAGCGTCACTTGTTTAAAAGCTTTATCTATTTACCAAATGCGATTTTCGTGCATAAGTTAAGTGTTATTAATGCTTGAGTATTTTTTGTAAAACGAGCGTAGGTAGTTACATACGTAAGCTGTATTGCATACAATATTATGAAGGAACTGCTTGTCACTTCGTCCGCGTGGACTTCATAAATTTCAACCCTGTATTTTACTCTCTTAGGGGTAGAATTTTCACCTTCTTAGCGGATGCCTACGTCATAATAGCTATCTGTATGCCAAACAGCCCAATCCGCCCAGTAGTTTCAGCTGTGCGTTGATAGATCAGGCAGTCAATCAGTCACCTTTTCCTTTTATATATTTAGATATAATTAAGATAAAAGTTCTGTAAACATAAAACTAAATAAGAAAATAAAAGTAAACAGTTATAAAATCGTTATAGATTTATATATTTATATTATTCACACTAAATAATTGATAAGTACCTAATGTACTTATTCAAAACATTTAATTTTTCAGTTTCACCTGTAATTACCTAACTATTAATATTAGTTAACCTGGTATTAGTTTCTCTTTTTTTTCAAGCAATCTATTTGAACCTAAATGTTCATAACGTTTCCTGCAAAAATTTAAATTGAGTAGTTAATTGTTGAATACAATTTGGCAATTAGGTATAATTTATTTATTGAATATAATGTTTAAGCCGACAGTTCATAAAAGATTGCTTCCCGTGTAATTATTTTTAAAACTATGTAATTAATTTTAACTAAGCGGTGATCAGTGATTAAGACTTCACTCGTCAGCCTCCCATTCCTCTGAATTTTCGGAGTTATGTGCGTTTTATACAATTATTCAATATCGCTTGCTTTAGATGAAGGAAAACATCGCGAGGAAACCTGCATGCTTAAGAGTTCTCCAAAATGCTCTCAAAGGTATGTGCAGTTTGCTTTTCTTATTAGCTTATTTTGACATAAGTAAGTATAGCTAGGATGCTTATCAGAAAAATTTCTTAGTTAGGTAAGTACCTACTTATTACAGGCAAAATTAATAGTTAACTTTGTTTTAAGAAAAATATAGTAGGTACCTATAATTACGAGGTATTTTTGTAATTTTCAACATCTACCCATTTAGGTACTGATAGAAATTTAAAACTCTAGCTCAGAGAAGGACAGTTTAAAATGTAGGGCTACGAATTTGCTGCTTTTAGTAGTACATAGTAGTAGGTAGATACCTAAGTAGCTTAGCTAAGGAAGTAGTAAAGAAAATGTAAATGAATAGGAGCAAAAACAAGATGTACCTATCTACTCTAACCGTTGAAAAGTTTTTCTAACAAAATTGAAACGAAAAAGTAAATTGCATCGTTTGAACGATGTTCTCTAAATTTTATTAGTTGGAAAGATCCATTGTTGTTCAGCAGTTTCACTCTCCATTGACAACAGTTGGGCAAGCGTATCTGACATTCATGAGTGGGATCAAATAAAAACGTGTTTTGGATTGCGTAACTATCATCGAGTCACACCATTCATCAGTTTTAAAGGTAGACATCCGTAAAATGGATAGTCCACGACAGGTCGATATGGCAATCGGGGAGGCAACGCCCCGTATAGTTAGCCCCTGCGCTAAGCCGGTGCGCGATAGCGCGGGTGTACGGGGCGTCCCCCCGCCTCATACCCCAATTGCTATCTCGACCTGTCGTGTACTAAAATAGATCTTTTTGGACAACTCACGCTTGATCAAAAAATTGACTATGCCAAAATCGTTTTCACAAAAAATGACCTAAAAGTTCCCAACACGGTTTCCTTTAACTCATATTGTTTTGGATTTCGCTATACCTACTGTTCCTTTTAAAAAATAGCACACTGTATAGGCTACTTGACTCATATCTAATTTCGTCCAATAAATGATTATTTATTATAGTATTTTGCTTAAGACAACGAAATATTTCAATAACAATTATTAAAAACGCAGGATGGATATATAAATCCAATTTAAAAAAATACAATTTTTATTTTTATTTGAAACGCAGAAAACGCTGTCAGCCATGATGTGACGTCATTAAATATGTAAACAAAGAAATGTCATCCCTATGTCACGCGTGGACTAACGTAGTATCCATATACATAAAATTTAAAGTCCGTAAAAGTTTGTCAGGACTTTAAATTATCTACTTTTTTTACATTCTCGGATGATACAATAACGATAATTACTATATTTTTCATGTAAACTAGTATAGAAGTCATGTTTATTAAACTTTGGGAGGTTGTGCTGTTGTTTACAAATGCATGACGTCAGAGCACAGATAATCTATCGGCCAAACATGGCCGACAGTGTTTTCACCTGTCTAAGAAAAATATATTTTTAAATTAAAGTTTTACGGTTTTTAGGGCGCAAAAAAATATAGTGTTAATTTTTTTGATCTAATAGGACGAATATTAACCATTTAAGACCTACTTAAAAAAAGGGTCAACTAGCCTATTGTATATATATCAGTAGCTAGGCTTTTGTAAACTAGACTTGGATGGTAGTAGTAGTCGATGTTTCAAACCCCACTTCTTGCCCAAGCTATACGCTTAGTTCGAGTGTATTTACATCGTATTAAACATGGCAAATATTCTTAAAAAATTGAAAAATAGCAGGTTGCCTAGATCACCATAAGAATTACGAGAACAAATGAGGTTAGAATGCTCTGTCAATTCTCGTCAGCCCGCATTGTTTCGGATTTCTTTCAGCCGTTCCTTTGTATTGAGCTCTGACCGGCCATGAATATGCAACAGGCCAGCTTTCACGGACTAAATACCTAGGTAGCTTACGCATGTGGAGCACGATCTGAGATCTTGGGTTAGATATTCTTAACCTCAAGGACCCGTAAGTAGAAAAGAAACCTGCACTTCTACTAAATTAAGTATCTACTATTTCAATTACACGCACCAAAATTATCGCTTTCTCGCTAATATTAATAGTTAAAATTTACGTGCGATGTTTATTTAGGTACTTACCTATTATAATAATTAACATTTTGTCTAATTACCTGTACATTTGTAAACTTGAAGTTATAAATTTATGTAGGTAGATGTTATAAGCTGTTGGTAAACTTAATGAATGAAAAAAGATATTACAGAACAACGCCCTAAAATATAATGAAATCTTAATGAAAATAATACTTACAACGTGAGACGAAACCCCATGGTTATCTAATCTCATTCCACTAAAATTACGTTTAACTAAAATGGAGCATGCTCCAGCAATTAGTGATAGAAAAATATGTCCCTGATAGTAGTTGTTAATAGTCCACTTGACCCTACTTATACTAATTGGATTTTAAACAATAACTATTAGTATCTAGGTACTTACTGGAACAAAAAAAAATAAGTTACGCACAATGGTAATTACGTGTATGGAAGAAAACTGGCACTCTTGGAAAGAAAATCAATTCCTGTGAAGCGCTTTAGAAAGATGGACTGAAATCGGAGATATCTTGGATCACTCTTACATAGAAGTAAATAATATGCGGAAGTCCATGATATACATGGATTACCAAGCTTAACTCACTATAATTTGCCAAAACAGACAAACCTGCATGGTACAATTTGGGATATGCACCGATGCATGAAGTCCAGATAGGAATAAAGATAAGATTAAGAACATTTCATACCTGAATGTTATTAAAAAACATATAAAGAAATCTGACATACCTATATATTCCCCTTTTAATTAGGTAGGTACCTGAGTCCTGGTCAACGATGTCTCTTTTTGGAACCAGATATCACTGTTTGTTATCTTTCATATGCCAGAGATAATATGGTTACTCTCAATCTAAATGGTAGAATTTATTAGCTTCGTGCGTTGAACTATCTACAATTTTCTACTACATCCATTATATTACTATCTAAGTAAGTACCTACCTGTTATTAAAATAGCTCCATGTTTTTCACCCAACTCTACCTAAATTCAAAACTATTAATTCAGCTCAGCAGTTTAAAATTCCGTCCAATTCCGCTGGCGCCTCGGCATGGTATGTTCAATCAAGCTTTAAAAACACATTTCAAGTTTTATAATTCACAACAGGCTTCAACTAATTGTGGATTCCTAAACGAAAAGCGCGGGTGACACCGTGGTTTGCTAGTGATACCAAGGTCGACGAGTGTGTTAAATAACTTTTATATACATTTATCTAAATATATTTCTAATACTAATAAACTAATAATAAGGTCCTTATTAGAACGAGGTCGATTGAAGAGGTGGCTGTGGTTTCTCGGGTGACTATTTGACATATGAAATTATTAAAGTAGAAATTTATAGTTGATTGAAACTGGTTTATTTACATACATTTGTGTGCATGGAACGTGTTATATAATTTTATTCATTAATTCACCTACTTCTAAATATAACGTATGTGTAAACTTTTGCAAAGTTTTACTAAAATGTAAGAAATAGGGTTAGCGAAATAGATACCTACTTAAAGATCGATAAATGAAGTAATTGGCAAGTTAAATGGCAAGATATGCCTCCTATCTCAGACAGCTATAAATAAACCTATAAATTATTTATATTGCAATAGGTACTTGCTTTATTGACTGAATTTATTGAAACTGTCTAAAAATCATTTTCATTGGTCGATAAATTTCGATCGATGCACAAGATCCGGGGACGTCCCCGCAGGCTTGCTAGTGAAATGAGCCGGTTTTTAAAAACTTATACCATTTGCACTACATTGCTTTATAAAAATGTTCTTTATCGCTCAATGAAAAACATGGTTGGCATGCTTTCTTACAATTTCCATCCAACCAATGAAAACAAGTCTTTAGCCATGGAAAAAGAGTCAGATACTTATTGATGAATTGAAAGAAGAAGAAAGAAAGAAGAAGAATGAAATTGAAAGAAGAAGAAGAAATTCCAGATAGGAAAAGCTCATACAATTCTTTAGCGGTTACATAGATATTGGCGCGGGATTAGATCTTTAGACATTTTCAAGCATGCTTCAAACAGCGGCGGCGCGTTATAAGTCCCGCAAATTGCTATTGCGCTGGAACCATGTCTCATTAATATCGAAATGACGTCAGCGGAAATAAAAATATACCATCAGCTCGAAACTTCAGTCTAGAGCTGACGTCACTAAAATACCAGCCACGCGCATTAGCAACTTGCGAGACTTATACCAGAGAGGCAAAGGGTAATTAAAGTTGTTACAAATGAAATTGTATAAGTAACTTCCTAATGTTGTTCTGACTTCCTTATCGATATAATTCAATTATTGAATCGGTACTCTATGCGACAAGGCGACACTACAATATTACAGTTGGCTGAGCACGGTTGCGTAACAAACCACATTCTAGCGAGGCAGCTTTGCAAGCCGCCCGGAGTGACGCGAATTACAATTTGTCTACAGTCTACACATTGCGTTCTATTGGTAGTGACAAATACGATAATATGTTCATATATCTACACTGACGCAATGTAAAAAGTAGGCCTTACTATTGTTATTTATAAAATTAGCATCTATATTTTTGTCTTCTCTATTCATGATTTTCGAGAACTTATGAAAGGACTTCGTACATACAGAATTTATTTAAGGCGTTCTAAAGTTCTTACCAGAACTGTAAGTTTTATGCAATGCCAATAAAGGATCGGTCAATTGTAAGGATTCTGAATGAAGCGCTATCGCTGTAAAATATAAATACTAGGTTACCAACACCTCCCTAAAGAATTTAGTAGAAAACTTACTATCACTAACACCGATAAAGAGTTTTAATATTATTGTGTACCTACACCGTGATCGGAACGGTATTACAGATAGATAAGTATCAGATTGTTGTTCGAATCGATACTACAAATCATTATTTTATTACATCGATAGCGGTTCTTTTTGGAACGAGTATTAGGTGTACTACGAAGTACCAATACAATATTATTAGATGTTTGCACGATTTGTATGCCTAGACAGTAGACAGAACTTTATTCAATAGGGGTCTACAATTTGTTAGCTTTAATAAAAGTTTGATAGATTAGATCAAACCTACTTTTTAACAGAAGTTGGAAGAAACCTTAAACAAACTTCCAAAAAGGAGGAAGTTTTCAACCCATTATTTTTTTGGTGTATAATAAAGCATATTTCATTCATTCATTTTGTACTTACCCAATTACTTCCAGATTTAGAAACATTGGGTATAACTCGCCAAATTGACTAAGTTTTACGAAAGTTCTATCTGTTGATGCGAGAAAATCCAAAAAGAAAATTCTACATACCTCATATACTTCCGATGTTCATTGACTGGCACGAAGTACTCATCATAGGGATTAGTTGAATTCATATCAACCTCCACATCCTTCTTCTTCGACCCATTCTTAGGCGTTAGATTTATCAGTTCTAAATTAACTGCTTCCAGCGTTTTAGTGTCTCCATTGGGTTCTTTAGTGTGTCCATTTTGGTGGTTTTGGTGTTGGCCGTTGGATGTGAAGCTGTCGTTGTGGTTTGGGTCTGATTCGTCGTGCTGGTACGCTCTGTTGTCGAAGCCTGATTGAGGGGAAGATGGTGGAGAGGGCGGACGATGCTGCGGCCGCGCTGGTTCCCTTGGGGACGCCGATCTACTGTGGCTATCCATTACTTTTGGAGCGGACTGACATCTGGAAAGAAAAAAGGTAATTAAGTATTTAATTCAGGGACAATTTAGCGTTTGACTGAATCCATACTCGTGATTGGATTCTACGTGACTATAATATTATCATTAAGAAGGGACAAGATTCTACATCATCAGAGGTCATTCAATTTATAACTACCTAAATGTCCTTTGAATTAAAAGCGGATATCACTACTTACCCATATTAATATAAATGCGAAAGTAGGTTTATTTATTGGTTGGTTTGTCCTTTAATCGACGTGAGAGCAAGAGAGGTTTATACCTTTTATTCCGGTTTTTTTATTCGATTACAAGTTAGCCTTTAACTGCGATCTCACTTGGTGATAAGTGATGATGCAGTCTTAGGTGTTAGCGGGCTAACTTGGAAATCTAAGGATTCCCGCGGGATTTGTCTAAACCTAAATCCACGCGAATGAAGTCGCGGGCATCGGCTAGTACCTAATTTATAAGGTTTCTACGGCCATAAAGCCGTTATGATTTAAAATTGTACGATCAGACAAATTCAATAAGTTGCAGTGCCAACTGCCAGTGGTTAGAAACAAGCCACTAATATAAAACAGGTTTTTATTATGATCGGCATCTATCGGAACGTTCGCGATTTATTGTGAATAACGTAGCACGAAATGCATTGGTCACGTCTCAGTGTTTCGACGGCCCGAACTTTGAACAATATCCCGGTTACAAAAGATTTTGCCGCTTGTTAGGATTTGCACGAATGTCTCCATGTTTGTAACGTTTGGCAAGGAAGCAGTTTGTTTCATTTTATTTCGCTAACTTGGCCTTAGACGATTATGAAATACTTAGTGTCTATCCACAAAAATGTACCAATAAGCAACATTTTTTGCTACGGTCAGATATTAATGAAACGTTTATTTACAAGGTAAAGTAGCAGTGTAAAAAAATAAGCAGATTCAGTATATACTGAGATATTATGTTGGAACTTTATCTAAGCTGTCTTGCAAAGCCACCTGTTTGATAAACGTTTACAAAGAAACGGGAGATTTGACGATACGTGGTTCGACACGAACATTAAAAAACATATTTATTTTTATACTTGTGAATCTTATGATTCATAGAAATAGGATGAATGCTATGACAAATACGGAGGCGTAAGAAAACTTTGAATTCGATACCTTATACGAGAAATACGTCGTAAAGAAAATCATCAGCGGCTCGATAACGGTAAAATGACAGCTACAATGTTACGATCGCAATCACCTCTGATTGGTTGATGCTTGGTCACTATTGGCTACAATGCATTGTTGCGACAAGTATACCATATATTCAGCGATTCATAACAATTGAGATTGTATCTAATAATGATTGGTGCAGTTTTTTCGCAATCGACCAATTCAAATAGGTGCATATGTTTTATAGTATTGTTCCCTGTGAAAAAAAAACTGGGAGGAAGAATTATTTTTATTTTATTTTTTATTTTAACAAATATGTTTTTATAGCTTTACTGAACACTTATGAGTATTTATTTTGATTGATAATAATAGTAGGTACCTAGATTCAAATATATGAAAATGTTTAACTTAACATGCTGAATAAAAATGCTCGCAATGCGTCGCCGTCCTTACTCTCAATACTTACTGTAATGGCGAGGCAAGCCACCTTTTACTTCTTGCCACGAAGTAATATAGCTATTTTTCCGAATTCTTCGCATTCTTTAGTTAGAAATGTTTAAACATTGGTTCGATTTTAGAGTAATGTTGTTGAGTTTTTGAACCTATTTAGGTACAGCTTTAAATATAACTAACTTTTACTGAACGTGTTATCTTTTAAAGATTATGATAGTTCAATAAGCATTTCGTTTTATAGATTTTAACCCTTTCCTTATATTATATTCGAGACATAATTTTAATTTCTGTCATCATCACCAATCATCAATATGCATCATTGTTGGGCATGCCTCTAAAGTAGCGCCAACGTTGCATGTCCTGTACCGTTCGCTAGGTACCATGAGCTGCAAGAATAGAACTGCTAGTAACTAGCGGCATTTTTTTTGCTGCGCTACTCGATAACGAATTTTGTCCTAATCCACGCTGGGCCAGCGTTTATTATGTTCATAATAGAAACAAATTATAAGTTCTACCTAAATAATTTAAGTTCACGGTCGCCGATTATAATCAGTGTCTCGACTTTCGATCTTTTATAATAATTTGTATTTTGTAGTGTCAAGGAGTTTTGTTCAGACTTTTTGCTTCAAAATTACGCCACGTATAAACAATAAACATACGACTGCCAAAAAATGAGTGTGTATAACTAAAACTAATGTTTTCACATTCAACCATAATTTCTAAATGCCTTAACAGATTTAGATGTTTAGAGTATTGTTAGAATCCTTACATCATCCCGAGTGACCTATGGCAAAGATAATATATTAAACAATCTTTGCCTATGGTATAAGTATATTGAAAAGAATCAGTCATTTGATCCATTGTCAAATGTATTTTTTTACTTTTTCTGTTTTTTCTAGTACATTTATTGGTATGGCAGTCTCGTATAAATTTTTTTTGTTACGACTTGTTACAATACTATAAATTACTCACACTAGAGAATAGGTAGTAGATTTTGCAGTAATTTTCACGTACCTAGGTATATTTTTTATGATTGATTAAAATATAGGCGTTAGGAGTATCAAAATTATTCGTCCTTCTTTTGCATTACAGTTGCAATGATGACTCACTCATCATCATCATCATGATCAATCCATCGCCGGCTCACTACAGAGCACGGGTCTCCTCTCAGAGTTGAGAGGAGACCCATGAAGCGTTTAGCCATAGTCGACCACGCTGGCCATGTGCGGATTGGTAGACTTCACACACCTTTGAGAACATTATGAAGAACTCTCAGGCATGCAGTTTCCTTCACCGTTAAAGCAAGTGATATCTTAAAACGCACATAACTCCGAAAAGTTAGAGGTGCGTGCCTGGGATCGAACCCCCGACCCCCGATTAGAAGGAGGACGTCCTAACCACTAATCTTCACAGCTTGATGACTCACTACTTGTCACAAATTATAATAAAGTTTATTTAGTCAGTTGTATCATGAAAATCACAGTTGACCGTAGCTAGTTTTAAGGTCAATGGTAGGTATTACGAGTCATCGAGTGTCACATGATTTCTCAATTTCAGTACATTTTCATCAAGGTTTATAACTACACTTGAAGCTGTTTGTGGGCTGCCGAATTCGTCTAAATATTTCCAACGACCTTTAGTTAAGTATGCTGTGTAACCGGATTTGTCTCATGCCAACTGGTAGGTAGGTAACTCCTAAAATGTGACTGAATAAGCTCATGGTGATGGAATGTGCCAACCGAGAGAGAGGTGTAGGTATATCGTCGTCGACGTCGTAGGTATGTCTACTTACTGCTGGATATCAATTTCATTTTTTAGGAATTTCTACACACTTTGATCTTGTGCCGCGTATATCCCCAGCAGCTCCTCGCGACTTGTTCGATGTCATCTGTCTGATTCTGATGTAATCTTCGAGCAATGTTCGGATGGTAATTATTTTCTTACCCCCTACGGCGGTTATGCGCTCATGCGATCCGAGTCCGTGAAAATACTTTCCGAAGTTGTCATAGAACTATTTGCATGGTAGCTTATGACATATGACGTAGATATTTTTATATCCGTATTTTTACGGATTCAGATCGGTTGAGTGCGTGATCGCTCTTACCCCTAATTTTAACAGGTTGATAATATATCCTCCCTCACCATCTGGGTGTCTGGTGCACTTCGACCGTCCGCTGCGCCAGATCCTTCTTTCCACGCACGTGCAAACTGTGGAACCAACTCCCACCGGCGGTGTTCCCACTAGATTATAACATCGGGTTATTCAAGGGGCGGACCAACAAATTCCTAAAAGGCCGGCAACGCATCGGCGGCTCCTCTGGTGCTGCAAATGTTCATGGGCGGCGGTAATCACTTAACATCAGGTGACCCGCCTGCTCGTTTGCTCGCTATATGTATTAAAAAAAAAACTCCTAAACGGTATGTCAGCTAAACTTACTAAAAGTACACTAAGTAATTTGTATTCTATGCCTGAATGCTAAGATGGTTAATTGTACTTTGGCAGTAAGACGAAACCTTCCATAAACAATGCTTCTTGTTGTACGGACTTATTTTCTACAAAAAGGGTAGCTACAAATTCTCTTTTTCGACCTCTACTGCATCCAAGATCCATCGGTAGGTAGATATCATTTTATTTTTTGAAAATCAGTAGGTTCTAGCCTGTTTCTGCTTCTTTTGTTCTGTTGTTCTTTGGTGCATAAGTTTGTTACAATGTTGCGCATGTAACAGGAATAATAAAGTTCATAAAGCGAAATTAGTATTAAATAATGTGACTCGTTATCAAATAATCTTCATCGGCAAAAAACCGGCTGGCCTTCCAGGAGGGCAGTTGTCTGGCAGGTGATGCACAGTTCAATTGAAAGCCGATTCCACTGGCCCATTCATTCGCTTCCGGGCCGATGGTTTCCCCAATGAGACGATTGGCATTTATTTTGCTTTGCGGTTGAGGCCGTCTTGACGTGATAGAAGATAATATAGATAAGTTGGTATGCCTTTTCAAAGTTCAAACATGATCAGAAAACTTTGCCTCAAAGGTTTAATAAAGTTCAGATCAATTCCTTCAATTACAGTAGGTAAATTGTTCCTTATTTGGCGTTGTACTAGAATGAGATGTCATATTATAAGATTCCTTTGAATGGCAATAGAATAGAATAGAGCAGTGCGAAAGAGTGATTACCTAATTAAATTATGGAATTGTAAAAATATATTTAACTAGCTTATGCTCGCGACTTCGTCCGCGTGGACTACACAAATTTCAAACCCCTATTTCACCCCCTTAGGGGTTGAATTTTCAAAAATCCTTTCTTAGCGGATGCCTACGTCATAATAGCTATCTAACTGCATGCCAAATTTCAGCCCGATCCGTCCAGTAGGTTGAGCTGTGCGTTGATGGATCAGTCACTCAGTCAGTCAGTTAGTCAGTCACCTTTTCCTTTTATATTTTTAGATTGAGATGCAACAAACAGGGGGTCAATTGATAGCTATAGTCCGCAACAGGTTGATATGTCAATTAGCACCCGCATGTCACCTGCAATCGCCCACACCGGGTTAGCGCGAGGGCTGTGTAGGTATGCGGGGCGTTCCCTCCCCGATTGTCATCTCGACCTATCGCTTACTATACATCGTTTGATAGCTTATCGTAATCACCTTTCATTGGCTATCGCATATCACTGTTTCGCAATTGGACATAATGCACTGTCGCATCGCAGCAAGCGAGCAATTGAGTTTGTAGCAACTTTCGAAATCGACGATCTAATAAATTAGTTCAAATTGTAAAAGACAAGAGTGGTTACAGATTTTCATCACGGATGAAGGTACTTCAATTTTGAAGATACGCCAATAAGGAAAATGCAGCAAAGGAAAGGAAAATGAAAAGAGGCCAACTAAATTATTCCTCACCTTGACCTTGGCGTGTTGGGCCGTCGCCGAACTGGCGAGCCCACCACCAAGGATCTAGTATAGTAGTACCGGACATGCGCTGACTTGGATGTCCGCGGCGTCTTTCTATACCGTTCATTGCGTAACAAATTCCCGCCACCTGGCATTTTACTCACTCACATACTACCGTTTAGAAAAGGACACACTATTAAGTACACTATTTGACATTTTAAAGTTTTTTTTTAATTTTTCAGACAACGAATGGTTTTAAATTCAAGAAGTGCAGTTGACGTCCGTGCGGACACGCAATCCACATCAGTTTCAACTTTCAGATGACGAAGAAAACAATCATGTAAACAATAATTGTTGTCATTGTTTTGTACAGGATGTATTATAAGTTGAATTGGTTTTAGAATTTCTTTATACCTACGCTATCCATCGTCAGTTGATAGCAAATCGCAGGCAGATAAAGGTATTAGGTACCTAACCTAATATAATGAATGATAATTAATTTTACCTAAATGGAATATTATTATTTATTTATGCTTTTAGATTCAAAAAGGGATAAACAATAAAATAAAATAAACTTAAATCTAAATAAAAAGTTAAATAAAAGAATATGAAATTAAAACTAAAATAAATTTAATTTACTTAAATTATCACCATAGAGTGGAGAATACGGTCAAAGAACAGGCAAAGAAAGATAATTATGTTTAGCTAGGTTTATGAGGATAGATAATTTAGAAAACCTTTCAACATTGGTGACGTAAATATCGGAGATTTTTGAATTGAGTGAACTGGACCAATCGATGGAGCGTTGCAGTATAAACCTATCTTCTGTGGTATCATCGAGGAGTAAAGTGAGCTTGGAAACTCTGCCAGTAATATAGCATAGGGTATATATTATATTTATATTTTTATTCAGGTACAAGTTAGCCCTTGATTGCAATCTTACCGGGTGGTAAGTGATGATGCAGTCTAAGATTGAAGCGGGCTAACCTGGAAGGGGTATGGCAGTTTTTATTAAACCCATACACGTCCTTAGTTTCCACGCGGCGTCGTAACGGAACGCTTAATCGCTTGGCTTTGCCGGTAGAGTGGTAACTAGCCACGGCCGAAGCCTCCCAACAGACATAAGAAGACGGGGGAACGAACGTATAATTAGGGAGACAGGGTGACATTGGGGACTCGGAGAGTGATAAGACTAGTCCGTATAACCCTGAAGTCATGAATCCACATTCAATTACATAGAAATTGGGGAATTTTATTTATGAAAACATCACAATTATTGCGATGGTCATATCAAAATTACTGAGCGATCCACGGTAGCTTCATACGATGGCGGTTTATAGTGGCCAACAATCCGACAGCACTTAACAACTACAACATAGACACGACCTTCAGCCATGTAGCTAATGATGATACTAATGGTTACCTACTGAAATTTATGATCCGCTAATGATATGAAATAACTATGCATTTGTACAACGATGTAAGAGAACGGTGGTATTGAAATGCTATCGTCTAAAAATCTTTTTTTGGACGATTAACGAAGTCAGTGCCAACAAACTAACAATAACAAAGCAACTAATATTCGCCAGATGCGGACGGTGGTGAATATATTAATTAAGTACCTACATCGAATAACTGTATTGTAAATAGCTCTAGCCAAGGGTGAGATACCCCAAAGCCTAAAGACAAAGGTCTTTAATGAGTGTGTCCTACCTGTGATGACGTATGGTGCTGAAACGTGGACACTGACAGTTGGCCTTGGCCACAAGTTCAAATTCACTCAACATGCTATGGAGCAGGCTATGTTGGGTCTCTCTCTACGAGACAAAATCCGTAACGAGTGGTAAGAATTAAAATTCTTAAAGCCAGCTCTCTCCTTCACACTCCTGTACCCATATATTTATATCTCTCCTTCGCACCAATTCGCCTTTCACTTAACTCAAAAACACGCTGCGCCGGCGCAAAATCAATCGCAACAAAGACATCGTGCTGGGCGCTCGCTTCTCCGCTCCAAGAACCCGTAATGGCGGACGCCGTGTTGTGTTAAAAACGTGTGTAAACGTGTCGCTAATCGCCTGAACGCCTCAGCTGTGGTCGATTCTCTCGCGAAAAGAAAGTGAAGTGAACAGAAAAGGAATTTACGAAGAACTGTCGCGCATACGTGAGTTATCCTTTATTTTTCCTTTCTTTATCCTAGCCCACTGCTTAGAAGCTTCCACTTACAGTCCTGGAGCTATCGAAGATATTATTCATCACGCTTTTGAATCTGACCATAGTTTTTGGATCCTTACGACCGGAAGTTTGATTCCGTATAAAATAAAAATATAATTTTCTCGCAGCATATTCATAACGCCCCGCCTGTGACGTGTCACGTTTGCGATTCTATCATTATGTTTTACTTATTTATCGCTAAATAAACGCTTATTGTATGTAAAATATACATAATAAGTTATTTTGTGTATATTTTTACGTAACTTTCGCCATAATATATATCATATACCTATGTATCGCTAAATAAACGCTTATTTTATGTAAGATATACATAATAAGTTATTTTGTGTATATTATTACGTAATATTCCCGCCACAATATATATTATATACCTATTTATCGTTAAATAAACGCTTATTTTATGTAAAATATACATAATAAGTTATTTTGTGTATATTTTTGCGTAATACTTCCGCCATAATATATTAGATACCTATTTTTCGCTAAAATAAACGCTTATTTTATGTAAAATATACATAATAAGTTATTTTGTGTATATTTTTGCGTAATACTTCCGCCATAATATATTAGATACCTATTTTTCGCTAAAATAAACGCTTATTTTGTGTAAAGTATACACAATAAGTTATTTTGTGTATATTTTTGCATAAATATATCTCTAGAATAAATAAATACTTGATATTTGTACATAATATTCATTTATTAAATAAAATTGCTACCTACCTACATCAACTATAGGTAATTATTGGGTTGAGTAGAACTGCTTACAGTCGAATCTAGAATCATTTTTCGTTATACTTCGCATAATAATTGAATGTTATTAAAGTTTAAAGTCACGTTAGTAAGTTTAGTATAGTAGGCAAAAGGAATAAGTTATTTTCCTACTAACCGCACCCGCTAACTATTATATTGAACCTTATTTCGTGGTAATAAGTAATATCCATTTGCAACTAAGTAGGTACTCTCCTCAACGCCTTTCGAATTGCTTATCCAGTATACGTCTAAATATAACGCCCTGCGCCTGCACCGCTTGTATAGCTACGTACTCGAAACACTCCGAAGAGGTCGCTCTGGTAGGCTGTAGGTAACTATTATAATAAGTAGGTGTGCCGGCCGCTCGCTGGTACTTATCTTACCTACTGTATTCGCTCGCGAAACGCGTGTCTCATTCATGGTCACGCGCTTTCTTATCAGTTTACGAACATTTTAACGTTTTACCGACTTAATAAAATTGATAGTTGTGTATTGTTGTGTTGTAAAAACAATATACAATTATTTATTGTGATTCTAAACGCTACACTTAATTAATTAAAGTGATACTAACGTTTTAAAAATAGGAACTTGTTTTGATTAGGTAACTTTAATTTTTAACATTCAAAATGAGTAAAAATAGCGCTGCTACGTCGTATGATAAAGATGAAACTCAACTACTATTATTGGAATCGAAAAGAGACGCAATGTTTGCGCGCTTACAAAGAATTTATGATACTGCGTCGCAAGTCGATTCTGACCGCACCAAATTATCATCATTATCGATACAGGCGTCTAATATTGATACTTTGCGCAAAGAGTTTGAATTAAATTTAGATCAATTTAATTTGGCACTAATGAAATTCGATCCTAAATCTACAATTAGTTACCAATCATGGACTTCGTTTGAAGAAATGTACTGTTTCGTGAAACAAGTGTTAGAGACTTATTCTAATAATAAAAATACTAACTCTGAGAATATTGCTATGCAGTCAATCTCGAATTATCCTAAAATAAAATCTCGCCTACCTCCTATTGAATTAATGGAATTCTTCGGAGATATAAAACAGTGGCCCTTATTTTACCAACAGTTTAAAAACTTAATACATGACAACCCTAATCTTACCGACAATGAAAAAGTATTTTATTTGGTAAGTAAATTGAAAGATAAAGCTTCTTCTGTTTGTGCTGGGTTGCCAACTTGTGCTGAAAATTACCATATTATTTGGAAAGCTTTAATTGAAAAATATGATTATAATCGCTCGTTAGCAAGCTCATATTTAAATCAGTTATTAAATTTGAAATCGTTAAATAATAATAGCGCCGCTGGTCTTGAATCATTTTTAAACAATTTTAATTCCGCTGTAGACGCAATTAAGCAATTAAAATTAAAAGATTTAACTGATTTTATTTTGTTACATCTCGCACTGCAAAAATTAGATGCAGATACCGGAAAGCTTTTTGAAATAACTTATCGCAAAGAAAAGATGCCCTCTTACGCAAACTTAATTGAATTTGTTAAAGAACAAAGTAAAGTCCTATCTAGGACTAATAATTTTAAATCTTCTGATTCTCACGCTGTTAATAAATCACAACCTAAGGGCTCACCTATTTCTAAATTAACTAAAACTTTCGTTACTACTGAAAATAACGAAAAGTCAAATGATAATAGATGCATTCTATGCAAAAATTCACAACATATTCATTTATATAAATGTCCGCACTTTATGAAATTGTCTCCGCACGAAAGATTCGAAGTAGTGAAGAAGAATTCTTACTGTACAAATTGCTTAAGTATTCTCCATAGAAGTTCTTCTTGTTCTTCTTCACGCAACTGTGCCCATTGTAATTTAAGGCATTCTTCTTTATTATGCTTTTCTAACGCTAGTAAATCTGATTGTAGTGTTGTGGTTAATAATTCCACGGCACGAAACGCACCGCACCATAATTCTTCAACGCTAACCGCTATTCAAGTGGAACCTATCGCTAATAAAATCGCTAATGATTACAACCCGCACGCTAATTTGCCAGTCACTAAATCGACTGAGCAAACCGCTAAGTCTGAGCTTACTATTAGCTCGTCCGCTAATGGACACGCTTCTTTATGTTCTATATCGCGCGATTATCGCAATCACCCCGCTACTACCGCTTTATTAGGCACCGCTAAAATTAAAGTACTAGATAAGTACAATCGCTCTCACTTTGTGCGCTGTCTCATTGACCCCGGCTCACAAAGTGATTATATTTCTATGTCTTGCTGCAAGAGACTATCGTTACCTGTTAACACGCAAAGCCGTTTCTTTGAAGTTCAGGGAATCGGTGGAACTTCTCAAAAGATACTTGGGATTTCCGATTTTAAATTCAATTCTCGATTCGATGACACTAAAGAATATCATATACGCCCTCTGGTGGTAGAAGAAATTACTTCTCAGCTACCGAACACACGAGTTGATGTATCCGCTTTAGACCATTTAATTAAAGATATTCCGTTAGCTGATGATAGTTTTTCTGAACCAGGCTGTATAGATATATTAATCGGAGTAAAGCTTTATACGAGGAAATCCGTAGGAGAACCAGAGTGACCGACATAGCTTAACGAATTAGCCAGCTGAAGTGGCAATGGGCAGGCCACGTCTGCCGTAGAACCGATGGCCGCTGGGCGGCACTGGGGCAGACGTGTTCTGGAGTGGAGAACGCGTATCAGCAAGCGCAGGGTGGGACGACCACAGGAACGACCTCCAACCCGCTGGACTGACGACTTTAAGAAAGATGAGGAAGGCGGAGATCGTGTGTGGTGGCGCACTCTTGGGAAGGCCTATGTCCAGCAGTGGACGCAAACAAGCTGATTGATTGAAGGGTGAAATGGAATTCTATTTACTATTTACATACTTTAATATTGCAAGTGATACTGTTTTCCCTTGAGGTGAGGTGATCCTAAAATCTTTATTACAAAAATCTATATAAAATTACGAATCTTCCTAACTCTGTTGATATTACTGAAAGTATCAGACTGTATAAATCTATTATTTACATCAAGGGTGACTTCATGTATACACAAGCCGCGGTTCCGTCTTAGACAAAGACGAGTAATTAATAACCTGGTATATAATTCACTCATTCATAATAACATTTTATTTTTAATTATACATATTTATGGAGACCCCAATTCCACTGTTTTTAGGGTCCCGTACCTCTAAAGCAAAACAGAAACCCTTATAGGATCACTTTGTTGTCTGTCGTGTCTGTCAAGAAACCTACAGGATACTTCCCGTTGACCTAGAATCATGAAATTTGGCAGGTAGGTGACCTTATAGCACACGTAAAGGAAACAATCCGAAAATCGTGAATTTGTGGTTACATCATAAAAAACAAATTAATACCAAGTGGGGTAAAATATGAAAGGACTTTACCTGTACATTCTAAAACAGATTTTTATTTATTTTTATGCGAAATAAGTAGTTGTTGTTTTATCTTGCAAAATGGCAAAATGTGGAGAAATACGACTGGTACGAAAGCCTCAGTGCGCGATGTCTGACTCGCATTTGTCCGGTTTTTTAGAATAAGAAACAGTAGATGGGTACATGATAAAAATATCGACGGCACAAAAGCTTGTAAAATCTATTTCAATAATAATTTAATAAGCAACTTTGAACTCGGAAAATGATCAATTTAAAAAAAATATATTGTGAACTATGTTACACCATCCTTACAGCCTAAAGGAGGTCCTTGGGAAAGTATAGTTCATAACCAACTAGCTGAACCGCCCCGGCTTCGCTCGGGTGGAGTTTAGAAAATTGAGGGGGAGGTTGAATTAAATTTTTCTCTCCGTAAGAACCTTCCTCGTACTTCAAGAAATATTATAAAAAAGAATTAGCGAAATCGGTTCAGCTGTTCTCGAGATTTGCGATGACCAACACATTTGGTGATTCATATTTATATTATAGATTAAGTAGAATTAAAATAGCAACATTAGCACAGAATATAAGAATGAATTCTTTTGAGATTACTATGTTCATTATTTTAATGTTTCTTATCATTTGGTCTTTGGTCTCGTTAAAATACCAATTAAAGGTGTCAAGCGAGATCGGCTAATAATATTTTTACAACAATATAAATTCAAACCGCAATTAATTACTTATTCAAATTCAAACTTGAATTTTTACATACAATTTGAACGTCACAATCCGCCATATTTGTGTTTGGCGGAATGAGCGACATTTTTATATGGAAATCGTTTTTCCCACAATTCTATTGTATGCTGGTAATAACTAGTTGTGAGTCTAATAAAATTATACCACTTCAGTTATCCGGTTAAGTGATAATTGTGTAATTGTTAATTAAACAAAATATTTTTATTTCTGTCTCTCCGGTCGTTCCTTCATTGCTGAAAATCGTGGTCCTGGACTTAAAAACTAAACGGCACATTGGAAGAAGGCAAACAAAAGTATGGAATTAGTCACTTTCAAATTATGCAAGATAAATGCTGTACTCTGTAACTGTCTTATAATATTCCCTGTAGCAGAGGAATGTTTGCCACGCAGTTGTGAAAGGCAGCCCCAGCCTTCCTGGGCGCATACTAGACCAACTGCATTTTGTTCTTGCCTTCATAATAGAGGTGTCAAAAAATAATGTACCTAATAAATTTATTAAATATATAAATGTATTCAAGATATTCGTTTTTAGATTAAAACAAAATTGAATACAATATATAATAAGTAGTGAAAATTTGAGAAAATCCTTCCTAAAAAATAACTCAGGCGTTCGATCTTTGATACGCCGCGCGCGGCGCGACCGAGCGACGATATTAGAATAAAATATATTAGGTAGGTACAGCTGAATACAAATATCGTCGCGATTCGACGGTGAATAATTATTACATCGAATTTTCGTATTGGCCTGTTACATGTTGACAGTGATGATACGAGTATGCGGCTAGTATTTTTATCATTTTGTTTGTTTCGTAATAAATTTTGAATGCAGTTTTATTTATTCGTGAACTTGAGTGTCGATAAATATTTAATGCGAATAATTGTAATGTAGATTAGGCAAAATAATGTAGATTAGGTACATTTTTGTGTTGTGATAGATTTGTGTCGCGCGTTAATAATACCTATTATAGTAGATTTGTTCTTTTTGGAAATACTTGCGTCATTTTATAAATCGTATGAGAAAATGTTTTTCAAAGTGTAGGTATTATCATACATTTAAGTATTATAGGTAATAGGTTAGGTACGTGAAGTGGTATTGTTCTTTTTAGAAATCATCATCATCATTTTATAATTCGTATGATAATAAATATGTAGAAATGTATGATAATAAATATAGTACGTAGTTACCTACTAAAAATATTTTTTATAGGTAACTAGGTAAACTTACCTACCTATTGTATTGTAGGTATCTACTTGACATTGCTTTATCGTTCTATTTGTTTTTATTTTTACATACATAGGTAGGTACTAGGTACTGTATTCCGCGACAGGTTGAGATGGCAATTGGTGTATGAGGCGGGGGTGACACCCCGCACACCCGCACGTCACCCTCGCTCGCCCGCACTGGGTTAGCACAGGGGCCGTGCCGGTGTGCGGGGCATTCCCTCCCCGATTGCCATTTCGACCTGTCGCGAAGGTATGCATTGGGTACCTATTAAGAGTAAGATTTAAAATTTAAATCAATCGAGTTAAATACAAGCTATACCCTAGTTCTCGACCTTATTGACGGTTATGAGAAAGTTGTTTTTTGTCATATTCTTGTTCAGTAGGTATCATTCATAGATTGTTAAAATGTTGTTCCCTATGTCAATAAGGTCGGAAATCGCTTGCACCCATTTATCTGCTTGCGCCTCATGGTGAAATCGGTGCAAGCAAATCTCGACCTTATTGACGGTTATGAGAAAGTTGTTTTTTGTCATATTCTTGCTCAGTATAATTCATAGATTGCTAAAATGCTGTTTTCTGACGTATGTCAATAAGGTCGAAAATCGATTGCACCCATTTTTCTGCTTGCGCCGCACGGTTCAAGCAATTTTTTTTTTGTAACAAAATAATGTAACGTTAATAATTATTAAATATTTGTCTGTAACACGTGATAATATTGTGATACACACATGAACCTGTATTTGACACCTCTACTTCATAACACTAGTTTTTGCTTCTTGTCTGATGCATAAAACTTTTGTAAATGGGCTTTCATCGTTAAGCTTCACTTGATCTACAGTTTTTATACCGGAGCAAACTCTTTAAAGAAAATCAAGTAAGTATTTCTACATCACAAAACCGCAAAAAATAATAAAAACATGAAAGACTTGTCTGACTGACTGAATGACTGCAGATCTATCAACGCACAGCCTAAACTGCCGGGGTTAGGAATTTGAAATTACGACACTAGATCCAAGTGTTTTGAAAATTCCCCCCTAAGAGGGGTTAAGAGGGGTTATCTATGAAAATTGGTATTTTGAATTTCAGCTATAAATGAAGAAATAAGGTAAATATACCAGTTGAAAAATTAGTCCCTATTTAAAATTTCAAGTTGTGCAAACGGTCCTTCGAACCGGATCTTTTGTAAAAAACACAATCATATTACAAAATTAGCCGTAGAGTAGATACTACAAACCTTTCCTAAGGCCGTTGCTACAGCGGTAGTGTCGGGGTTCGATTACGAATTGTTCACGCTCATAGCTCGATGCACGAAACGCCGGCACTAATCCGCACTTGCATGCTTGTGAAAGTGAGCTCCGGGCTACATAAGTCACGATTCTCTTACTATTGAAAATCAAAGAAGCCTATCTTCATATATATCCCTATTATTATTTTCGCAAAGACGGAAATAGGCCATGTCAAACTACAGGCATAACGAAAATAGGTTCCTGTGATAGTAAAGCAGTGCGGTAGGGGCTTGGATTCTCTATGGGTAGGGGACAGGGGTGTGATGACGTGACACGAGAAGTCAGTTGTACTACGTAGTAGTACTTGCAAACTCTTTGGTGATTCGTCAATTTGTGACAATAGCTGTCACCCCTCCCGCACCGCTCCACTACCGCAGGAGTCTACTCAGAACGGCTATAGTAGCGCGTGTTATGCGTTATGCCTGTAGTTTGACATGGCCTATTTCCTACTCAGTTATGCGCTATATCTTTGACATAACTTTTGAATTTGTGAATTTGTGTTAGTTTTTGTAATAAGTAATAATAAATAGGTATATTGCTGAGTTCGGCCAATTGATTAAATTAGCGATTTTTAGTAACTAGAGGTATTAAAAAGGTATTTTATTTATCTACCCTTTCAAAGTCTTGATTAGTCCGTTTGTCTAGGTAATAAAGCTCAATAACTTTAATAGCGCGATGTAGATTTGAATGATCGCATATTTAGAAGTTTTCAATGTTCATAATTTAGAATCATGCTCTCTAGCGCCACCCAGATAATACATTTAGGTTCTTACTAATTAATAAAATACGTCCTGTAATAACATCCAAGGATCTTGGAAAATTTATTGCTTAAATGCGGATATTACGGCTTTCAAATTGTGAGTAAGTAAATAGAACAAAGTAACTAAGTGCTAAATAGATCGTAATTGTAATAGGTATTAGGTACTAATTATAATACCTAATTAGTAAATGCCGTTTGGCTGTCAATTATAGCGCTAATCAAGACTGATTTAACACTTCTCCAAAATAAAGGAAGATGATGAAAAATGAGTTTTTTAGGCAGGAAAATTGTTCGAAAATATTTGATAAGAACAAAATATTGGCTGTTTTACTTAGCGAGTTTTATTTTGAAAAAAAAGTGGCAGCGAGATTATTCTGATCCGGGTACGAAGGCTTTAAAGGTGACATCACGATTCACAAGGTAGGTATGTCGTCTTGTCTGTAGTGTTAAAATGACGATTTTGATTACTATTTCATGTGACTTAAAGTTTATTATGGTTTGGATATTATTCCTGCTTAGATACGTAGTGTATTGAAAGTTTTGTCTGTAAAACCTAAATAAATTAGTGAAATGTTAATTTTGCTTCCTAATGTAATGGAACCAATAATGATGGCAATCGTCTGCCAATCCACACTGGGCCAGCGGCAGCGTGGCAAATGGCCTAAACCATTCTCATTCTAAGAGGAGAACCATGCTCAGTAGTGGGCCGGCGATGGGTTGATCATGAGATGAAACCAATAATCCATACTCCATACTTAAAATTATAAATGCGAAAGTGCGTCTGTCTGTCTGCTAGCTTTTCACGGCCCATCTGTTTAACCGATTTTGACTAAATTTAGTACAGAGATAGCCCCGGGGATATTCCCCGGGATGCAATCCCGGGGAAGGACATAGACATAGACATTTTTATCATACAATTTTTATCCGGGAAAATCAAAGAGCCCACGGGATTTTTAAAACTGAAATCCACGCGAACGAAGTCGCGGGAATCATCTAGTTACTAGTATGTCATAAGTGTTTATTTTTGTGAACTACCTACCTATTAATAATTAGTGTATAGGTACCTATCTCACTTCTGATGTCATCAGATGTCCTTTCGATGACCAAACGTAAATTCCGAAGGCTCATTAAACAGTCAGGAAAACTCCCTGGCAAGATAAACAGGTAGGTACAGATTTATGACGCAGGAAGGAAACTTAACAGGGTTTTATTCGGCACGATCAGTCTCAAACAAGTATTAAACTATTCAATTGATTAACGATTGAAGATAATGTACTGCATGCTTATGTCTGTTAATGATGGGGAAACTCGTAAGAATATACCTAACAATAAAATGAAACAAACATCATGCAGGATTCTCGATGAGTACCTTACCTATCTTTTATTGGGTAGTTCTGTCTGCTTTTGAACTCTAGAATATATTCTGTACTTTATTATTCTAGTATCTAAGTACACTTGAAAGTTGGATGTTTGTTACTCCTTCAAGTCACAATAACTGAAACTGGATTTGGCTGAAATTAATATAAAATTATTTAGTAATATGTATATAAAATTATTTAGTAATTTCCTTGAAGTGTAGGTAAAACACTATCATAAAAATTATAAAAATTATGTAGTCAGCTTGCATTCAAAATGTTTCCTCTATGAAAGAGCAATGAGAAACTTATAATTATTTGAAGGAAGGCCTCAAAACATGAAGGCTCAAATCAAAACATAGTTAAAATTTCATGCGCAATCGACTACCCAACATGTTTTGTATGCGAGCCAAAATGTACTTTAAAGCACACATTTCCAGCCCTTGTGCTCAATAATTGGAATTCACTGGGCGTACTGTCAAGGCCGTAAGGTGTATATTTGCATGAGCCTCGTCTTGTAAACGTACGACATAGCTCAAGCCAAAGTTGATCAGAGATTCAAAGCGGAGCGTTGCAGCCAGTGGGCATTATTAGGTAATTCCGATCATGGCGGGTTGTGACACGCTATCCGATCTGCATACAATTGCAACTTTAACTAGTTTCAAACATCGCAACTTATCTTAATATTCAAATTAGTATGAGGTCACAGTGCAAAGTTGCTTCCAATAAATAATTGGCCTTGGCGGTAAAACGTAACTAAGCCAACTTGACTCGTGCAGCTTAGCTGACAACATGCTGACAAAATATAGGTGACTCAAGAAGTCAATTTGTGCAACGCTGTCGTAAACGCATCGACTGGGATATAAAATAAACAATTATTTTGTTTTTAAAAATAACAACAATCGCATGCAAATCTTTTTTAGTCCCGGAGTGAACCCGGAATCGAAGTAACTAAAAATAGACACTCATTATTTTATTCAATCAATCGAAAGGGTAAATTCCTTTAAGTAATTATAGATGTCTTTGCCTCCAAGTCTCGTTCTTTTTTTCATCTACCATCTTTTACCTACCCTGCAAAGAGATTCTTTATTCACCTTTTCATTTGTTTTACTGTAAAATTGCGCCCATGAACCTGACAATATCCATAATATTATGTTTTTAACTATGCAAACAGTTCTATCAAATATTATGCCCTTTAGTACTTAAGAGAGTTAGATCACAACATTTGGCCATCCCTTTCCTGTCTATACAAAATAATATATTTACACACAGTTAACCACCACCACCATTTCAGCCTGCCTTCGATGAAAAATGTAACCTGCGGTCGTCCACTCATAAACAGAAGTATTTCCCAAACAGTGCAACCACACCCGGTCCTCACCCTTCTTCATCCAGCCACTTCCCGCCAACCTCTTTATTTCGTCGGTCCATCTTACAGTACAGCACAATTTAACAAAATTACACTAGAGCCCCTGATAGAACCATTTGCATAGTTAAATCATGATAGAATGTTTATGAAGATCCATTAGCACTTGTCTTACTAATTTACAACCTTAGTAGCTTTTTTACGTTACATTGAACCTTAAGCTGTAGGTATATCATGGGAGTGTGATGTTGATTGTTTAATGCTTTGAATCGTGATGGAACATGGTAGCCCACGCATTAGTTTAGTGCTAATTAAAATTCCGGTTTTGATGTTTAATTCTACCAGGTCTTCATAGTATAATATGATATACCTACATAGGTACTTATCCTTTTATGAAATGTGCAAGGTTGATAGAAAGGCAGTTCAAGTAGGTATCTCTACTAACGTTACCGGAAATCAAACAATTTTATTATTAGAACTTCATAAGTAGGTACCTACTAACTAATAGGTATTTCTTGATTTTTCATGCGGAGAGTGAATGTTAAAGGTCGTATGAAGGCTGTTTTACTGAATCTATGGTAAAGACGTGCTACCAATTTCTAATAAGTAGATATTCAATAGCGTAGGTACGCCGTACAGGTACAGGTCTTCCCACATTGTACCTACTGACTCAATGATTACTGACTCGATGTCGACTCCACTCCGACTCGACCCACAGTAAAACATGAAAATTTGAACTTTAATTACCGTGTTCCTCACGGTGGAATTTTCAACATTGAATCGTTGAAAATCGTCGCACACTAAACACGACATAAAACTCACATTTCCAAGCTTTTGCTTTGCTGAGTCGAATCGAAGTGAAGTTGGCATCGATCGTGATTACGAAGATCTTAGCTTGTTTCTATTATGTTATGGTATTATGTATGATTTTAAATTAAAGTATTAAAATTATTATATTAATTTAATTAAAAATAACAATGAATACACTGAGTTTATGAAATGTACGAGTATGCATGTGCGACGCTGCAGGTTTGAAAGCTTCATCAAAAGCTTATTACAATAAATACACCCACAGCTATTTCTGGATGCGGTTACAATTATAATTGTAGATTGATATAAAAAATGGATACAGAATTTACATAGACACAGCTGGGTTAACTCGAACAATAGCATGCTTCGGAGATTCAGAAACTTGACTCATATGGTATGCGTGTACGCAAGCCGCCTTCGCCCTCTCGCTTAGCAAGTAACCTTGGAGAGCTTTCAATCGAGTCAAAGTTGTTAAGAGTCTTGGTATTAGTCACGTGGAGTATGGACCTTAAATTCATTCATAATTACTATTGTCTTGGCCGGATGTAATATAGGTAATTTGGTTCGAATTATAGAATTCTTTTCAAATTGCACCGGAATTTAAACTAATTAACAAACAGGAAACTAACGTTATTACCGAAACTTAAGTTTAAAATGAAGTTTAATATAGATAGGTACCTACTTATGCCATTAAATTATAATTGTTTTTGTATCAGAAAAATTTAATAGTCGGTAACTACTTAGTTTTGTTTGGATTTTATTATTCTTTTTAAAGTATTTATTCGTATAAAATAGCTATAAATTTAAGTGGGTATTATAGAAACAATCTTCTAATAACTCTGTTATGTATAGTATTAGCTAAAGTATGAATAATGTCAATAATTTTAAGATAATGTTAATACTGCGATAAGATTGCGTAAAGCCATCTTACTTAGGTGTGACTTTGGACATCTATCATTATTTGTAAATGAACTTTAACATTCAAAGTTACTGCAGTATTAGGTTTAAATACTTCATCATGATTAACCCATCGTCGCCGACCCACTCTTGAGAACAGGTCTAATCTCAGAATGAGAAAGAAGGATTTATTCCACGCTGACCAATTACTAAGGGTGAGGTCTTTAGAGCGCACTCTGACTTTGCTTAGACTTAAGACAGAGTTAAAACGAGACAGACGTATATTTCTCACATAAATGTGTATTGTTTTAATTCAATCTTAAGTCTGAGCAACAGTGATATAAGTCAATGCTGAGCAAAGTCAAAATGCTATCTATAGATCATAACTTAAGTGCGGATTGGCAGACTTCACACACTTTTAAAAAACATTATGGAGAACACTCAAACATGCAGGTTTCCTTACGAAAAGTAGAGGTACGTTCCCGGGATTAAACACCAAATCTCCAGAATAGGAGGCCAACGTCTATTGTTCTTGTACTTGTTCTTCAGATAAGGTAGTATTATCTACAAAAAATATCCAAATCACCTTCGTACTTTGTAAGTTAAGTTAATCAACTTTCGCCCCCTCAGAACAAGTGTCGTGACACCAGACGACCTCGGCGGGTTTGAATTGATTCGGAATTTATCATGCTCTATCCGAAAAGGCTTGTTAAGTTATTACGTACTTAAATGCCGACACCGAGCACCGTGTCGCAAAGCAATTATAGTGCCAGATTAGTTGTATACCCCTAGTTTACAAACAAATTATACTTATCAGTTTTTAAAAACTTTAGTTTAGTTTTTGACAAAAATATCAAAGTATCAAAACTTGTATCCACAGATGAGTGACTTAGTTTCTCTAATTCGTGAATATATCTCTCTTGTGTTAACATATAGGTACTAGAACCAACAAAAAAATATCCCAAGTATTTTATACAATTTTGTATAAAATTCCTTTCACCACTCGTTTTTGGTGTACCTACCTACTTACAAATCACAAAATGATGCATGATTGATGCATGTAGAATATCAGATTGGTCTAAACGATGTGTAAGAAATACCATGTTATAATCATCTATGAGTATGTAAGTGATGATATTTTGCAGTCTTATGGACGAAACTGGCTACTACTCGTATACTAATCATACAAACTACCGCCAAGGCGCAAGATCCTCTGAGCTGTAAAAGCTCGACCTCAGGTATTTAGAGACGTTTGATGCTGCTGTGATTTAACTTATTTTCAGGCCGGGTTCCTTTATAAGAGACTGGTCAACCAATCAGATTTTTAAAAGATTACGTGATAATTTTTTCACGTTGATTAAACCTTTTCCTGCACTGAACGCAATGAAATTGTTTAGAAAGATACGTTACGTGCACCCATTTTTTTTCTGGCAGCATTTGCAGCTCTCTTCAGTCCTCATGGGGTAGGCAGGTATACTTAAATTTAAATAATTTTACTTAAATAGTCTGTGGTACACATTCACAATCACCTCAATATTACGTTAATAAGTTAGAATAATGTTTCATTACTTTTTTACATCACATAGCGTGATCACATCACATACAAAGTAACGGTACCTATCTGTAAAATTTGCTCACAAATTGCAGCTGTCTTAATATTATGTAGCTTGTGAAATGAAGATTGATTACAGACTTTTTATATTTAGCAGAACTAAGTTTAAGAGAAGTTTCCCTAACGTGCTCCCCAGCGCTCTTCATACAATTTTTTTTCGATTTAGTGCACAGTGATATTATACGGCGTATATTCCTCCTACACCAATGATTTATAGTGATCGATTGTATAGTGCACTACGAACTTCTCTATAGAACTACATACCTACCAGTCCAACAAAGAACTGAAAGATTTGCCCATTGAACACCACAAACCATAGATATTCTGTAATTTATTTATTTATTTACTGTAGGCACAGGCTTGAGCACTATCTATGATGAAAAGTGATGATGTTGCATAAGATGGTATGCATTTGTCTAGAAGATTCCAATTCTAATTTCAACCCTGATTGAATGATTGAAACTACATTATAATCTATGAAATAGACAACACCTTAACTTTTAGATCTACTAATGTAGGAGAAGTTTTAGATTTACCTATAAAAAATTGTAGAGGTACGCTTTACAGGCGCTCTACAACATTTCTTGCAAAAAAAATAACTTTGGACTGCGAGTAGGATCTTTAATTTCCAATATCTTTAATAATAAGTTCTTTCTGCTACAGTGAATCACACTTTTTTTCTCATCGACACGATTCCTTATATGCGCCTTAAGCGCCATTTTGGGTAACTGTAATATGGTCAGTGACCATCACTGGCTACTCGGTATCGAAGGTAAATGAACCAAGGCGCGTGGGATATTCGCCATAGCCGTACAAGGAACCGTCATTTGTTGGAAACATTTCACTTTAACTATGCATTTGGAATTGGCTTACTTAGATTCAATTATATGACGGTTGATCATAGTCGCTGTGATGTAGAATCTTTGCCAAAATACATTACAGAAATAGAAACAGAAAGATTTTTATTCAAATATAATTTTTCAAGTGCTTCTACAACTGGCTCGGAATGGTTTATTCCACTAATCGACAATTCACATCAATGGGTATTTGAGAACTTTTCTTTACAAATTCGCATTGACACTCTCTAGAGTTCCTAATGGGGAAATGTGAACATCTTTTCCACAAATCCCCATTGCTCGAGAAGAACCATCGAGAAACTCCGCGGTTGCCCTTAACAAATGTTCAAATACAATTTGCAGCCCTGTGAAGCGCGTTAAACCCACAATTTTTATCATTTATATAGTATAGGTAATAATTTCATTTAAATTCATTTATTTTAATCTTCGATTATACCTATAGCTTTTTTAGTAGTAGGTAGTAGTTTTTTTAGTGGCAGTAGGGTGTGTTCGGTTCTAACTATTCTAGTAGGTATACTATCTGTTATTTACCCACAATTTTCCAAAATAAGATTGATTTTAAATTCTTTTAACTTTTTTAAACTTTATTAGAGCTTTTGCTATAGTCAATTTTCATACCTACTCGACGATTCCAAAGAATTTAGGCAAAAAAGGCATTAGGTATAACTACATATACATCCCCGATTGGGTATCTTTCAGAAGATTTCCCCCTCGAAAAAGAAAAAAGGTATAACTAATTAGAAGGCTTGCCCGGAAGGCACGGAAGCAATAAAATAATCTGACCAACATTCAATTCTTGTCAGTGGTCTATCTCCGTTATCAAATCGGTTCGGTTAAACGGGTTAAACGGTTTTTTCTACTTTTTTCTGCTCTTGTTTTGCGTTGAATGTATCACAGACATTTTTTGTAGGTATGTCTACATCTACTAGCGAACACATCTGAGTATCAGATACTTAGTGTAAAAAAATCTATTGTGCCTTGGTCCACAAACCAATAAACAGTTACCTACGTAGAACCAGTGTCTGACACTGGCTATAATTTTTTGAAAAAGTTCAATATGGTGGCTGTATGGCGCCATTTTCAAATGTGAACTTTTCTACGTTTTAGTTCGATTTTTTACAGAGCAGTCGTGTTTTTGATTTTTAAATTTTACGAATACTATAACATATTGTGTTTTGTAGCTATTTTTCTTAATCAATGACTCAAATATGTCATAACTTTGGTTAAATAATTGAAACAAGTATTCAGCTAGACGATACAAATCCGGTTTCATAGTTAAATGTAATTAGATACAAGTTTTCATTGTTCAAGCTATGTTTCCCGTAACGAGTTTCTTATTCTAGTTTTGAACTATTTAGCGAGCAGTAACGACGGAGGAATTTTTCGCACGCTTCATAATGATGATGAAGATTTTAAGAAGGCGGGGAAGAATTTAATGCAACTGATATGTGAAGACGACATTTTTGTTCTATTTGTTTTGTTATTATAACTTAGTGATCGTCCGCAGCTACGCTATCGTGGGAATTTTAAAAAATCCAGCTTTATTCCTTGTTTACATTACAAAAAACAACTGTGCACAATTTCTGATTTCTATATTCAAGAGATCCAAACCTGAGGGTTGATGAGTCAGTCAGTAAGTCAGGGTTTTATCTTTGTATAAGCATTCTATTATGCATAACAGCTTTACAGCTTTTAGTATTAGGTAAATACGGTATTTAGTATTGATGGAAAAAGGATAGAAACTTTTCCGTCTCTTTTCTGTTCATTCTAAAAGACAGATTTACACTAGGGCCTTCAGATATTCCGTCTGCGTCGCTCACAGTATAGTCCTCGAGTTGGTTCGCGTGCTGTGGTTCCTGCATACCTCTCGGTATTTGGGGACACCTACTGTCCCAGTTTACTTCGACGGACAACCACTGGTGGAGCAATGAGGAGTTGCCGATCCCTTGTGTATTTTTCTCACGAATAAGGGCCTAAGGCTCTTGTCGCAAAACTGAAAACTTGGTAGTCGAAATGCAGTGCGCGCGACCAAGAAAGTAAGCCGCAAAGAACCACACGAGTAGATCACACAAAGAACTCCGCCCGCCCTATGCAATCCCGACTTTACCAACTTTTGTGACACGTGTCTTACATTATACAAGCATGTGATAGGAAAGTTATCATTATAATCGCAAGGCCGGTAACATAAACAAAGACTTTGTCGTGAACATAATCGAAGTATTGAATGCAACCCGTCAACCTTATTGGTAGCATTGGTCACGCGCAGTGGTTAAGGCTTTATAGACTATAGTTTTATAATATTAATCTGTATTCTGTATCCGCATTTAAGGTGAACGATACCGTTTACAAGGATTTCAGGTTTTGTTACAATAAGATGAGTGACAGGGTCGATTTTTATACGATACGCAAAAGAAATAGATGTTCAATATCATATTACTGTTTTTGTTAGATATTCACTACAAAAAAACAGCAGTTGGATGAGTTATAATATATCAAGTTAAAAAATGTATTAGACGTAGTTTTCGTCGCTTTACTGTTACCAATTTTAATAGACAATAGATTAAAAAAATTGGCAGTCAGTGGACTGACAGTGGAAAACCTAAAACTTTGAAATAATCACGAAATAATAGTATTATCGAACGCGCATATCATACGCGCAATACGTCATACTTATAGCTACAGTTGTTACCATGTCGATGACGCGACCTTGAAGTTTTACCCATCGCACCTAATGAATTTTTCACTTGTATAAAACTAATCATAGTTATATGAATGTATCTGATAGATATTGGTTCTAATCATTTTCGTTGCAAGATTATGTTTAAATATTATACTGAAACAAATATCTAGAACAGAAATTCTGGTTTAAAAAATCTGCTGTGCAGGCGCTATCGCATTTTTTAAACATCAATAAGAGCTAAAATGTGGACACTTTTAAGTGCCTTTAATTCAACAGGTATACCTACAACATAATTAAATCAAAACCTGTCTGGATGTAGAAATGCGGTATGTCGGTTGTAGACGTACCTATACCTACGCCGAGACAAGCTGTCAACTGCAAAGAATTTGGGTGTGGTGTCACGCCTGTGTTGGACACAATTGAATTGATCTCATTAAGCATTTACACATTTGTCAACTTTCAACCCCAGCTCTGATCAGCAACAGGGTCGGCTCTCTTACAGCGCCCGGGTGCAATCAATACCTTGGCGCCTTCTAACAGGCGCGTGATCAAAACGGAATAGGTACTTATAATTATTTTCACCTCAAATCAGAAATTCGGGTTCAAATGGAGCAATTGTAGGTATAAAATATGATGTTGGGAAGGAATAGCCCGTTTACTTCCACATAAGGAAAGACTTACAAGAATAAAAAAGCACAACTTGGTTGTTAATTCAAAAATATTAAATTTAAATGCTCGAAACCGGCGCCCGTGTGCGCTGCACACCCTGCACCATAGGCTAGCACTGATCAGCAGGCGACTTTCTCTGACGTCTGTTACTTTGGCAAGTTGGCCCGACACAGCCGCCGATTCAACGTTGGCACATGCGTAGGTGCTTTATAGTGTCGACAGGAATTATAATTTTTTTTTTTTTTTTTTTTTTTATTAACTATCAAATATTGAACATTTTACAAATACTTTTAACACAACAAAAAAACCACTAAGGTTTAGTATGTTGCTTATCATTCCGTCCATTAATCGATTTTGGGTATAGTGCTTCCATAAATAATATATACATTATGTATAGAAGCACTAGCACTAGGGAGCGTTACATGATAATAATTTGTTATATTTAATTTTTCAAAAATGGGAATTGTTAATATTTGTTTTGAAAATATGATTTTAACTTGTGTTTAAAGTTAAATTCGGTTAGTCCTGACCTAAAAGTATTATCTAAACTATTTATTAGGCGAGGGATCATGTACGCGCTGGTGCGCTCACCATATTTATTTTTTGCAGAGATGGTAACTAGTTTTTTTTGAGTTACTTTGCGTGTCTGAATTTTGTTAATAACTTCCTTTTGCATGGCTAAATTAAAAAATTGTTCTTTTAGGATCGTAAGTTGAACTTTGTCATAAATATTAATCTCTTTACAATACTTAAATATAAGATTTTCATTATTTTTTGCAAGTAGTTTAATATTTAGAGGAACAATGGTTTTTAAAATCCTTAGTTGCAACTGATAAACATGTTGTAAGTGCGACTTGTCGGTTCGACCATAGCTACTCAACCCATAAGCAATTATGGAGTCGGCAAGAGCATTGTACAGCATCAATTTGACTTTAAAATTTAACCTCTTTCTAATTATAAATAAGTTTGCCAAGAATGCTCTGAGCTTATCACAGACATGCTTTATGTGCTCATGCCAGTTGAACTTATGGTCAATTATTAATCCTAAGTATTTATGCGAGTTAACTATTTCAATAGTGGGACAATTACAGTTGCTATGTGGTTGGTGCAAACAGTTATGATTATGCGCAATAAGTTTATGTTTTAACATGCTATTAGCTTTTAAATTTGGTGAATGTATGTGGACTAATTTTGTCTTTTGAGAGTTTAATATTAAACCACTGTCATGACACCATTTATTTAAATTATCAAAGTCTTCCTGTAGCATTAGCAAGGCATCATTGACATCTTTAGCTGCTACAAGCATGCATGTATCATCAGCATATTGGTACGTAGTACAGTGTCTAAATATCTTATTCATATCATTCACATAAATTAAGATGGGTGATAATAATAAGTACGGATTATTAGTTCTTTTGCCATTTGAAAACACTGACTCAGAGATTATGGCGTTATAGCGAAATGGAAGAAGCTTAGGAATTAGAGATTAGTTCTGATAGGATTTTAATTCATCTCTGAAGATATTATATGTAAATCAGACAGTTATTTTCAGATTTCATGTATCTATTTAACTTAGCTATTTTGAGTTTCGACTTTTCTTTCATGAGTAGGTACCTATTTTGGCAAGGTACATACCTATTATAATTATTAACTATCGAAATAAAAAAATTTACCTAGTTACATAAGACTAACCTTCCTAACTTTGCAACCAAGAAACTAAATAGGAAATATATTACATGGAATAGGAAATATATTATCCCCCCAAAAACATTTCATGTAAATTTGGTTGCCAAGACTCACAAATGATGATCAACAGTGAGTCACAAAACAGCGTGCTTCAGGTATCAATAAATCTGAAACTATAAAAGTTAAATAAATGATACTTAGTATTTTTAATAAGTTTGCTGAGGACACCTTATCTTGAAAATTTCAGCTTTCTAGCGTCATCCAGACCGAAGCTATGACTGCTCGAAAATACGACGAAACGCTTCGAGAAAAGTTACGTAGTGCCCCGTCCTTTAGTTTGGCTCGTCTTGGCGGGGGCACTGCCGTGCCCCCTGATACCTAGGTTGCAAAGTGTTATTTTTTTATATTTAAATATTTATTATTAGAACGTTTAACCACTCACTTAACTACTCATGTAGTGTAATGTAAATAAATAGCTTCGACTTACTTTTAGAAAGGCTTAAAAATCTAAATACATATATAAAAGGAAAAGGTGACTGACTGACTGACTGACTGATCTATCAACGCACAGCTCAACTACTGGATGGATCGGGCTGAAATTTGGCATACAGATAGCTATTATGACGTAGGCATCCGCTAAGAAAGGATTTTTGAAAATTCAACCCCTAAGGGGTGAAATAGGGGTTTAAAAGGTATGTAGTCCATGCGGACGAAGTTGCGGGAATAAGCTAGTTAATGAATAAATTTACTGAGATTTCGGGTCTAAAGGGCGAAATTACTTTTTTTTCTACGGGTTGACCGATTCATATTATTAAGGTTTTTTTTTAATTTTGTTTTGATAGGTAAAATTATTATCAAGCATATTAGCGATATCACTATAGCATGTAATATGTTCGCCAGTTGAAATCATTGAACGAAAGTGTTTCGCAGTCGATCTGATATCTTCAAAAGAACTGTAATGGACGCGAGACTAGCTTTCGATTCGTCAATTAGCCGGTATGGTTTATGTAAGCTGAACAACTTTTACTTGACAATGAACTACTGTATCATTAATTATCTTCGACCTCGCTCGAGCGGTGGCTAAAGCTTTGAAAGCCTGTATTTTATCAAAGGATTAAACTATATTTATAATTAGTATTGTGAACTTGGTAAAAATATTCCTTTCTCCTTCTACAACCAATTTTAGTCGTGCCTTTACACAAGGATAAACTTCTGAATAAAGCAAAAGCAATATGTAGATAAAAGAGTTTTGACTCGCATCTTGTTCCAGCAATGCGCGAAACTGCATGTATTACTTTTACATTGCATTCATATTGTATACCTACTAAATATTTGAAAAGAGCAGTCACCTTGCTGGTTCTTCTCGGTAGGAAGGGCATTCTGAGCCAGCAGTGGTAGATTCAGTTGAGTTCAAAAGCAAATATGACAGTTTATTTGATTCAAAATCTTTGTATTTCCATCTATATATACAACGAATCTTGTTATAGTAGCAGTTTTTTTCCATTACAAGTTAGCCCTTGGTGCAATATCACATGAAGTAAGTGATGATGCAGTCTAAGATGCTTTACAGACTGATTTTATTATCGATCTTTTTTGTTGTTTACAATTTAACGCTTGAATAGGTCCCATCAGACAAATTGTAGTCAAGCACGAACATATCAACGATAAAAAATATTTTAATTTCCTCAATTTTTTTATACAGGTCTTCAATAGAAAATGCTTCCTCATTACAGGGTTAAGGTTCATAACCTTTATAATTATCGAAGTTCCTATAACCCGTTGTTTTCTTTTGAAATCTGCGTACAAAACAACGAGCAGGCAGGTCACCTGGTGTTAAGTGATTACCGCCGCCCATGAACATTTGCATTACCAGAGTAACCACCAACGCGTTGCCGGCCTTTCAGGAATTTGTTGGTCCGCCCCTTGAATAACCCCATGCTGTAATCTAAAGGGAATACCGCCGAAGGGAGTTGATTCCACAGTCTGCATGTGCGTGCAAAAAATGCTTGTTAAAGGAAGAAGAGAAGAGAAAGACCAAAGAAAAGGGGGATAGACTGCGTAAAAGAAGACATGCGTGTAAAAGGAGTGGATAATATTGTGTTGACAGATGACAGAAGTAAGTGGAAGAATAAGACATATTGTGTCGACCACACTTAGCGTGTGATAAGGTCAGGAAGAAGAAGAAGAAAAATGATGTAAGTTAAACCATATCTTTAGATTGCCCGTTGACTAGTTGACTATGGCTTCCAGAGGCAGATTATCCCTTAGGCAAACTAGGCACGTGCCTAGGAGCGCGAGGCTACAATGGGGCACGCGCAATCATGTAGAGTTCCATTACCTGGCCTATCAAACTATCCCTACTAATATTATCTCGGAGTGACCGAAACTGCCTCTTCTTAAATTTAACAAAGTGTCATGACGTGATGTTCTTCACTCGTTCAAATAAATAGCATAATCATTAACTACCAGCTATGCAATGAGACGATTCCTCGTTATTTCAAAGTTCGTTAGTAAATTTTTTTAAATGGCTGTTAGAGAGGCAACTATGAGGTGCTTGCCTAGGGCGCTCTTGAAATTTAATCCGCCTCTGATGGCTACCAGACTCAAAACAACATAAGAAATTCAATTCACGTCACAGAGTCACAGACCCCCGCATAGATCGTATGCCATATTCGCACGCGACTTGCACCGTTACTTCCGCACCAGCCGGATGTGAGGCGAAATGTGAACGGACCACTCCGAAAGCGTTTATCATATCAACAATTGTGTAATGCACGACTGGTTGATGTCTTACGCCATACCTACGTCTGGCTTTAAGCTTGCTATAAACTTTTTATCTATTTATATACATGTCGGAGAATATAATGCATACGAACGTACGACGGCGAAATAATTTCCATTGAATTTATTGATATGACAATAAAGTTTATGACGGACAATAAAGTGACCGCGGGAAATTAAATCTAAATGAATCTCCGAAATACACTTTTTACGCGTTTCTCCATACAAAGCTACTACGGACGTATTGTTCTATTATTTGTTGTTTTAGATCTACATATATCTACGCCCTAAAACAATAATATACTTAATAAAATTATATTTGCTCTAAAAGTTGTGGCCCATGAAAAATCTCTATTTTAGGGCAAATTTTGAGGCAATTTCGTGCGTTAAAAAAATAAGAAAATTGAAAAATGAACAATTTCATGGCACACTTTACTTCATAATAATTTCAAATGTCTTTAGTTTGTGTAAAAAAAATGTTTTCTTTTGCCAAAAATAGGCGTAATTCCAACGTCGATTTGCAATGTTCACTTTACCGTTTTTGCTTAAAAAGTCTTGTATCTCAAGAAAAATTCGTTCGCCCTTCCTCTCTCGAGGTGTGGTGCGGTCAAAAGGAAAGGGTGACACCATAAAGTAAAGGGTGACACGCACAGACGTTGTTCCCGTCATCTGTGCAAACAGCGTAGTGCTGTATGTGATTATTTTAGGCTCCACCAACCAACGAGCGAAGTGGGATCTTAAAACCCATATCGGGTTTTAGATTATTCATCTGCAAGTGACCTACCTTATTAATATCATAGAGATACTAGTCATTATTAGGTTTAGGATAAAAAATAGCTTATTAATATTCGCTTGAGTATAAAAAGGATGCCTATAAACATTCAATTGATGTAATTATTGCTTTGCCTAATATGTTGATTATTACCTTTGATCGAGTTGCGTTTCGGTCCAATGAAGTGGGCAAAATTGCTTTAGCGCCACAAAAAGTGGTTTTATATTCCTTAAGCCAGTAATGAAGTAATAGGATGTTTTTGTTTGTTGCAGTCTGCATTACTCGTCGACTCCAAAATATTATTATCAACTTTACTCTTGTAAACACAATATATACTGTAATATTTTTAATTTTAATTTCATACTTTCGGTAAATAAGTTGTGCAATCTTGGAAGTAATAAACGTCGAAATATGAAATATATATATAAAAAGGAAAAGCCCTGACTCACCTACTAATTCATCAACGCCCAGCCAAAACTATCCTTTTATTTTATCTAAGGCTGCATTTTTAGAAATGACAGCAGAATCTAAATATATAAAAGGAAAAGTTGATTGACTGGCTGACTGATCTATCAACTCACAACTCAAACTACAGGACGGATTGGATTGAAATTTGGCATGCAGATAGCTATTATGACGTAGACAGGAAAGAAAACTGCTGAGAAAGGAATTTTGAAAATTCAACCCCCGGCGGTTACACACTCATCCGATCCGAGATGACATATGTCGTAGATATTTTTTATATCCATATTTTCACGAACTCTGATGAATGCGTGAGTGCTGTAAGGGGGTAAAATAGTGCTTTGAAATTTGTGCAGTTCACGCTAACGAAGTAGCGAGTATAAGCTAGTAGGGAATAAAGAGGATTTATATATTTTACCTACACTGAACGAAGCCGCTGACGGTCACGACCCTAATCAATGAGAATTACGACGCAGAGAAAGAGACGTAACATCCAAAAATCTGGTTTTTTTTTTCTACTAAGAGTTATAATTTTGCATACAATGAAGTAATTACGCAAAAAAGCTTTTAGTTCTCATGGTGAAAGGCGTGAAGAGTTTGGTACCTATTAGGTAGGTAAGTATAATATTACTATGAGCTAAAACTTTACGATGCTTTGTTACATTTTACCAACTATGGAAGAAGATTTTAGACGAATATTGCAATTGAACATTGAAAAAAATAAAATTATTCTATCTATAAGGTACCTAATTTGATTTTTGCATTCTATTTGCATAAATAATAATAGAATTCTGAAGTCGAGTTTTTAGTGTAGGTAATGTTTTCAGGGTTCCTATACCTATGTGAGTTTCTTTAAGTTTTCCGCTATAACTATTAAATAACTGAACAGATTTACTTATAATTATGTTTGTGGTATCGTTAGAATCTTTACATCATCCCAAGTGACACTCACTGACTATAAATTAAAGAAAATAAATAACATTGCAGGGCAATCGCGTGTCGTTTAATTTTATTATTATTATTAAACAATACAATAACATCACAAGACTACAAGAGTTCTATGTCCAGCCGTGCACGTCTATTAGGTGTTGTCGATGATGATTCTTACAACATTCCATAATAAGACGCCATGTTAAACGTCGTCAGCTACATAATTTGTATAGTACCTATACCTAACTATCTGAGTTTCTCATAGTGATTAATAAATAGGTATGCGTTACTGTAATAATAAATTGTCGTATACACTTAGTTTGATTCCGCATTTCATAATTTACAACAAACCTTGCTCATACTTGCTCATTGAATGTCAAACGAGTATTAAAAAATCCAGCTAATTGCTGACTACGCTGATTAGTTTTGCAATTCATGTTAGTTTAAAACTATAAGTGAATAAATAGGTAATTGAAAATATTGTTATGTCTACAATTTATACTTACATGAGTTTTTAATTTCTGAATGAAGTCGTGGGCATCATCTAGTAAAGAATAAAGAATGCTACGTATACCTATTCTTTACTAGATGATCGGCGATAACTCACGAACTACTTTTTGCAGTTAACCGATTTGTAGAAATAGGATAGCTACATGATAGGTACCGAATTATAAAACCCCCTGTGGCTTGGCGGTATATTTATAACGCCGGCTTCTATAGTTGAGCTTATCTAACATCAAGCTATCGATACATTCATGAATGTCACTAGCACGCGACTTTAGTGATTGTGCTGTGGGTGCCGACCCTGAAAAACCGCCTGTAGGCATAACGTTAAACGCTTAATCATAGGTTAGGTAACGGTTTGCTACTTATTCAAATGAGACACGGATAAAAATAAACGTAGGCACTTAATTAATACAAACAACCATTACAAAGTTTTAATTCGTGAGTAATAAATTACCGATTGCCTTTTTACCCAAAGCAGCATATGATTATGATGAAGCCTATAACATAAGGTTTATATTATATGAGCTCTTCCACGTGCTCTGGTGCCCTCTACTCTTCCTTGAACGACTAGACGTTCAATGGAGACATCATCGCGACCAGATAGGTCGCCCATGAGATGGACAGAGCAAGTGAGGGCTATGATGGATACCCCTTACATAATAGGTATTATGTGCACTAGGAAGGCAGCCATCAGAGAGGAATAGCACTACAGTGACGACCGCGACCACTGCGTGAGGGCGAAACGACATGACGTAAGCCATGTAAATTAAATAAAAAACCGGCCAAGTGCGAGTCAGGCTCGCGCAATGAGGGTTCCGTTTTACAGTCGTAATTTTTCGTCATTCTGCACGATAATTCAAAAACTATGATGCATAAAAATAAATAAAAAATCTGTTTTAGAATGCACAAGTAAAGCCCTTTCATATGATACTCCACTTGATATAGTTATCTTACTTAGAAAATTGAAAATACTAATTATTTGTTCATGACCACAATTTAATTTTTCTTTGCGTGATGTAACCGTAAATTCACGGTTTCAGATTTTTCCCCAAATGTCAGCTATAAGATCTACCTACCTGCTAAATTTCATGATTCTAGGTAAACGGGAAGTACCCTGTAGGTTTCTCGACAGACAGACGGACAGACAAACAGACAACAAAGTGATCCTATAAGGGCTCTGTTTTTCCTTTTGAGGTACGGAACCCTAAAAATCAAGAAGTAGGCACCTCATTGTGTAGGATGATTTTTTTTTAAATCTTTATTTTCATGAAACTTTTGTCCGACACGGACACGCCAGCCCCATCGTAACATATTTTTTTTTGTAGGATGTTACGGGACCCTTCGTGTGCGAGTCCAGTCAATTCACCGGTGTTTTAATACGGTATTTGACAACTAGTCAAATCAGTAACTTTTTATCAAACGTCAAAAACGCGCGCTTAGTATGCGAGATTCTATGGAATACCGGTGTGTGACGTCACAATCATTTGACGTGCTTTTTTTAGTTTAATCGATAATTTAAAATGGTTAATACACTTAAAACCAACAAAGGAAGTGGATTTTGACGTATTTTGGAAGACCCTCTATTTAATAATCACTGAGATATAATTTATTTTTGATGTAGTCAAATACCCAATTGTGAGCTCTGTGTGTTTGTGTACTTTTGTATAAATTAATGTACCTACATTGTAGATTATTTATATAGTAGGCTATCGAAAAAAAAACCAGTACAAAAATCTCTCATTTTACCGTAATTGGTTTTAATTGGTTAAGCCTCGTTTCCGAACCTTGACCAAATAGCCAAATACGTGAGCACGTTTGTTAACACGTTGCCAAACATGGGAGCAATTTAGTCGTGAACTACTCGTGCCTTCACATTTCGCAACCCACGGTTATATTAACTATCGTTCAATTTTAATTTTCTAACAAAATAGTAGTTTTAACTATTATGGACATAATTGAGGTAAAATCTGATTCTAGGTAACTAGATAGCAATCATTTCTGTCGAGGATCGATATACTTGAATCTTTATTTGAGGTTTTTTGAACAGTCATAACAGTACATTATCAAAATCGTGCCGCGTGGTTTTTAAAAATTAACATTGGTGCTTCGTCTGTTCACAATCTTTAACTAAAATCACATTTCTAAATTTATTATAGTGCCCTTTTACAATGTGAGGATAACACTACTTTTAGACATGTTTTAGACCTGTCAATTTAGTTTATAGATTGAATAGAACCGAATTAGAAAATCTTACTACTTACTTATTAATAAATGCTAAAGTGTGTTTGTTTGTTGGTTTGCCCTTTAATCACGCCGCAACAGAGCAATCACAAGCTAAGTTGATTGATAGCTTCATGAGATGTACGTGGTTTTTTTGACATGGATATTTGCAGTTAAAGACATATAGGCTACTTTTTATTCCGGAAAATTAAAAATTTCTCACGGGATTTTAAAAGACCTAAATGCACGCATAATTATCTAGTTTTAGTTTTGAATAACTGCTAAAGTGAGGTGCCTCTCTGTTGTGTTTTACACCACTAACATATCAATTAATTTAGTTGCATGCCCTTGGATTTATCAGCTTCATAATTCGATCTACCATGCGGGCTTTTCGTTACTTACAAGCCTTCTTTTTAGCATGTACTCAAAGATAATAAAAATATTGAGTATATACTCGTATGTTACTACCACGAATTACACTGATTTATTTTGGGAATGTTTTCAGTTAGGGACAGAGTATACTTACGTTTAAACGAAATGCTTATCATATGCTTTAGATCCCCTGTTTAATAGGGAGCATTAGTTTAAATAAGTAAACTGTTTTCGTGTTTATTCGCAACTATAATTAATCTTTCTCCAAAACATTTTGCTAATTTAATGTTTAGAATCCACCATATAAGATTAGACTATTCTAAAATTTTTTTAGCACATTCAAAATTTTTATAGAGATTCTGTTTTCGTATAATTTGTAGATATTCGATAGCTTTTTTTGAAACTTTTGAGTATTAGAGAGGTAATTTTAACGGTTAAACCAATTTACCGCAAATTAAGAAAATTAAGAGTTTTACTTTAAAGGTGTAATTTTACCGTGGCTTCCTGCGGCGAAGCCTATCTTCATTTATCTTAATGGCCACTCAACTTAACCACTGACTGGTCTGTACTTAAACAGTAATAGATTAACCTTAGCGTCCAATGACCTGGCCATGTGTTTGAGCTAAATTATTAAATGTTTCCACAGTAAGTACGCCCAACGACCCAGGCGTTGTAAATTCCTTTAGACTTTATGATACGTGACAGCGAGGTATGACTGTAACACGCGACACAAGTGTCGCGCAATTGTATACGAAGTACAAACAGTCGCGCATCACGGTTGTTCACCTCAAATCCACTTCATACATTTCTATACAAAACAAAGCACTGCAGAGTCGCCATACGAGTAGATATAGACCATATTATTGTGGTGTCGCCTCCCAAGTGTCATGTGTTACCGTCGCGCGTTGCGATCAGAGCCACGGGCGCATGAGTAGAATAGTCTTTTTGTTTGTTGTCAAAGTTTGTTGTTACTAGTATTGGTGGAATGTTGTCGTACGAGTATTAATAATATTATGTAGATACAAATACATAAATCACAAACTAAGTAATACGTTAATTAATTGATTAAAATTGAATAATCATTGCCCTAGTAACAAGTGTATCGTGAGATAGCGGATGACATACAACAGGTGGGTAATCAAAAATATATTCAACGTTGTCTTCCGCTGTCGGTGGAAGTGAAGCCTTAATTTCCGCTCAATCAGTTTCACGTTCGAAGAGATATGATCGTTCTTTTTTCGGTCAGTGAACTTTGTAGATTTCGGTGCAGATTTTCATCTCAGTTCAAGAGATTATATCCCCGTAATAATAGAAGTGCAAATTTTGTTGTAAGTTGTTTTTAGAGTTCTGTACCTCAAAAGGAAAAAAGAACCCCTTTAGGATCACTTTGCTGTCTGTCTGTCGGTCCGTCTGTCCATCGTGTCTGTCAAGAAAACCTTCCCGTTGACCTAGAATCATAAAATTTGGTAGGTAGGTAGGTCTTATAGCACAAGTAAAGGAATAAATCCGAAAACCGTGAATTTGTGGGTACATCACAAAAAAAATTAAAATGTGTTCATGAACAAATAATTAATTAGTATTTTCAATTTTCAAAGTAAGATAACTATACCAAGTGGGGTATCATATGAAAAGGCTCATGTACATTCTTAAACAGATTTTTACTTATTTTTACGCATAATAGTTTTTGATTGATCGTGCAAAATGTCAAAAAAATACGACTGTAGTACGGAACCCTCGGTGCGGGAGTCTGACTCGCAGTTGGCCGGTTTTTTAATGTGGCATTCAATCTTTAATCATTTTATGTAAGCACAGACCACTAAACTGAAAGCCTTGAACAATTTTATTTATAGCTAGGTTTATTAATTTTGTTTATCAAAATATATAGTCGTTTAGAATAATTATTATCCAAAAATGAAAAAAGAAAAGTCAAGCAGAATATTCTGATTAAAATATCAACCCTTTTTTCAAAAAGCTTAAAGCTTTTAATATTCTCTGTAATTCGAAAAATAGTTTTTTCTAAAAGTAAAGTTTTCAATAAACTACCGTTAGTGCACGGTTTGATCAATGCCACATCAATGCCTACCTAACCTTTAGCATTGAATCTAGGCTACGGCATATCAACAGATGCTAATAATCTACTTTGAAACTTAGTTACTGAGATAGAAGATTCAAAATTCCTTAGTTTTGTACTTAGTAAAAGTTATTTTTGCTAGCGTCTTCTTTGATTGGGTAATACTGAGAACAATGTGGCTGTGTTAACGAAATAACTTACTTGGTTTTATTTCATGTCTGGACGTAAATGTTCGTAATTATTTATTGATTGCGCTTTTACTAAGACTTTTGAATGTATTTTGCAACGTTTCTGGAATGTGAGTTTATCTGATCTATAAGATTAAATTAAAATGTATTCGATTAGATGATGCTCGCGACTTTATCCGCGTGGTGCAAGGCGTTTTAAAATCCCGTGAGGATTCTTTGATTTTCTGAGATACAAAATAGCCTGTATCTTTATTCTTTCATTGGGATACAATCTAACCGGGGTACCAAATTTTGTCAAAAAAAGTGACATGGTTAGTTTGTTTTTAAAAAAAGCTATCTATGTCAGCTCTATAAGATTTCTGCTCATCATTGTTTTTTTATAAAAAAAAAACAATTTTGGTTCGTAAAAAACAGTTAAAAAAAATAGTTATCCGGATAATATGGGTGCGGATATGGATCGTGAATAGATGGCGCGTTAATCGCATTGCAACGCAGGCCGGGCTTTCAGTAGGGCTCATCAATTGCAGGATTTCAGTACCTACCTAAGGTAAAAAATAAACAAGACATTTTGTAATTCGAAATCGTCTTCGTCAGGCTAAAAGTGAAACTCTACTTTTTGCTAACAGATGCCTTTTAAAAGGTATTACTGAACAAATAAAATAATCTTTAATTTCAAAAAAATTCAGGCAGACAACTTCCTAACTGATAAAAGCAATTAAATAAACGAGGTAGGTACCTGTAAATTCATTTAATTGATTTATTTGGTTAGGAAGTAAAAGTGGAACAATTTACCTCGTAAAAAGCTTTGCAGTTTTTAAGATATGAGTTTAAATAACATTAACAATATTTGAAACTTTTGTTTAAGAATTTTTACTTTCACTGAGTGTCATGGTTTCCTACGAATCTTTCTATCCGCTGCTAAATTCATCAACTTTTATATTTACCACAGGAATTAGGTACCTTTGTTGTTAAAACTCAGTATACAGCTCAAACCGTCTGCGTCAAGAAACTTGAATTTTTCTATGTAGGGTTGTCATAGATTCCCACTAAGGATTTTCCGAAATTTAGTCATATAATAAATATAGTATAATAGTCAGGTCGGTTGGTGAGTACCTACTTGGTAGTTAGTAATTACGATAATTTCCAAAGTTGTCCAATCTGAAGTTGCACCATGGCGGTATGCGCAGAACAAGTAAACGATTAACTACAAAAGCTCGGTTGTGATCTGTTTTGTACAATGTGAATTCATACTCCTCGTGTTCAGGTTGGACTACTTGTTTTGCTCTATAATTATAGTATTAATAAAAACGCATGCATAAGGTCGAGAGGTCGCAGATCGGTGAGGGAACGCCCCGCACACCCGCACAGCCCCCGTGCTAACCCGGTGCGGGCGAGCGCGATTAACTTGCGGTGTGCGGGGTGTCCCCCCGCCTCATACCACGATTGCCATCTCGACCTGTTGCGTACTATAGGTACATTTTATATTTATCAATGTCTTTATTTGCGGCCTGAAAATTTTTAAACTACTTATTCATAAAAAAATACCTTATACGACAATGTAACCAAATGTTACGCCGTAAAAGCCGCAAGTAATATTACATACTTGTAAATTATTGCAAATAAGATGTAAGAAGTTTAGAAAGTACATATTGAAATCACTTTATGTAAGATGTTGAGACGAGAGAGCTAGAACAAACATCCGAAGCACCAGTTGAGGATGATTAGATACAATCAATCAATACTTATAATAATACTGTACCTACATAGTGAATGTTAATAGGCTTTTAGGCTGTGATAGTGTAGTGGTTAGGCGTAGGACGTCCACCTCCTAATTGGAGGTCGGGTGTTTGATCCCGGGCACGTACCTCTAACTTTTCGGAGTTATGTGCGTTTTAATTAATTAAATATCACTTACATTAACGGTGAATAATAACATCGTGTGCAAACCTGCATGCCTGAGAGTTCTCCATAATGTTCTCAAAAGTGTGTGAAGTCTGCCAATCCGAACATGGCCAGCGTGGTATGGCCAAAATTCTTCTCATTCTGAGAGAAGACCCGTGCTTGTAGTGAGCCGGCAATGGACTTATCGTGATGACGAACGAATAATACACCGATGCAAGTTAATTTTATCCTGATTTGTGCATCAAGCGTTATATTACTTGCTAGCTTCGTAAGCTCGGGTTGCCTTTGAAAGATTACTCTAGAGATGAAGCCGCCTTTGCACCTTAGCACAATTGTTTACCTTCTTGTTTTTTTGTCTTATTCTTTAAAATAAAGCTTATAAGCCAAAAAGTGTTTAAAAACATTATTGCTCTATCAAGTCCGAAACATTATCATGTGTTTAAGAACTAAATATACGATAATTTAGTAATATAACATGAACCAAATTATATAGTGTTACGACTTAAACGGACTGTGGCGGCAAAATAAGCTACAGGCTTTATATGAACTGGTTAATAGGCGTGTAAACCGCTGCTAGCGTAGAATTTACGCAAAACGTTAAGTATTGTACCTACCTACCACCATTATGTAAATAGCATGTGATTACTTAGGCTATCTTCGGTATGATCTACACGTACTTAGTTACAATTAAAGAACCATAACATAGGTGAAGGATGAAAGTGTTAACGTCTGTTTTGGTTAGTTTATTATGTGTACATACATTTTTGGTAATCTATCGTCACTAACTGTCGAAAATGGCCCGAAATTATCTAATCAATCTATCTGTAATCTGTCGATAAATTACTTAACGACATTATTATTTGTCAAAAGAGATAAATGACAACGTTGATGAGTAACTCATCGAATTGACAAATTTTATCGATTTGAAAACAGCAACAGCTGAGTATCTTGTATTTTACAAATTTTTATAAAGTTATTACAAACTAGATGATGCCCGCGACTTCGCCTGCGAGGATTTAGGTTTTTAAAAATCCCGTGGGAACTCTTTTATTATCTGGGATAAAAAGTAGCATATATGTATATATGTCCTTCTCCGGGATGTAAGCTCTGTACCTTTCATAAAAAATCGGTTGAACTGTTGGGCCGTGAAAAGCTAGCAGACAGACAGACTTTCGCATTTATAATATTATTATAGATTTTCCGAATTTACGTTTTTCTTAATTATTGTTTGTAGAGTTTAAAAACTATGAATTCGGGCACACTATACCTACTTAGTGGGTTATACATATGTGCTTATTAGCTGTAGATATGTGAGTAACTGAAGGCCTAATTCTGCCTAATACTGCATACACCTACTTAGTAATTTCTGTTAGATTAAGCGGTAAAGCAAAAAGTTCGTTATTTATTAATTGCTTATTAGCATAAAGCCATACAGAACGTGTGACCATAAGCAGTAGATATACTAATGTACGTAAATGGTCAGAGCGAGAATTCTAGGCAAGCTTGCGATCAGTGGGGAAAAGTGCTGTTAATTAAACGGTTCCACTCTCGATTCTCGTGCATAGCTGATTAGATGAGATGAGTTAGATAATATTAATGACTGGCAGATGCACGTGTGAGTTTCTTAGGAAATAGATGGAATAACTAATTCAAAAAGTTTTCTAAATATCCGCCTGCGTTTAGCACTGCATCATATCATCAAAGTTCTAAGCATAAAAAATAATATGACGTTGAAACCAGCAAAATATGCAAAAGTGTGCCTGTCTGCGTGCTAGCTTTTCACGGCCCATCTGTTTAAGCATTTAGCATAAGGAGTATTTTTAATCCCGAGAAACCAAAGAGTTCGCACGGGATCAAGAAAACCGAAATTGAATGAAGTTGCGGGCACCATTAAATTATATTCGAGAAGAGATTTAAAAATGGCGTAATAAAGTGAACAAGCTATCATTTCAAAATAATGTGTTTTAGCTCGTAGTGCGTAATATTTGTTTTGCTCAATTCGGAGTGGCTAAGTAATTGACGAGTATTTCAATAAATATGTCCGCAATGACATGAAAATCACGATCTACACGACTGACTTGCATACCCACTTACCTAACTCGATTTTAGGAGTAGTTTCAAAATTACTGTAAGTAGTATGTAATCACTAATCTCCGACATTCCATAGTCTGTTGCGTTGGCATGAACTTGAATAAAGTTCTATGGCAGACGCAATACTATGTAATAGTAATGAACATATTATTACATAGTATATACCTATATGCCTCAAGGCAAACAGATTGACCCATATTAATAATATAGGTATTAGGTATGTAACGTATTGCATTTTCCTTCAGTCTTTACTGGAACAAGTCTTTTAGAAACATTCCAACTTCAACGATAGCTTCGTCTTTATATGGGCTTCACTGTCGTTTACTTTCTGATGTCCTGGTATCCACTGTCCAGTTACTTTATCGCCATATAAACTTGATTTGTCTATATCCATTTTTGTTGTTCTTAATTAATGTCTGGTTATGCACATGCGACATTTTATAGAAAAGTAGATATAGAAGTTTGTAGCGATATACTGTGTACCTAGTTCATATTTTATCAAGACTTAGGTATGTCTTAGATAGACGACATGTTATGTTTTAAGGCGACTTTTTTGCTTTATTCAATTAGGGGTTTTGTAACTACCAAAATTATTAAATTAACAAAATAAAAAATATAAATCATTAATAAATAAGTAAGTAGAATTACAAAAAAAAATACTCATCAAGAAAATAGGTAAATGAGACATAAATTGCACACATTCATACAATGTTGAAAATCCTCAATTTTATTTCACACGACTCACAGAGAAGAGACTCCGTAATTTTCACCAAAAAATAAATTTAGTTAGAGACATGACGTGTCCAGATAATGATCACTTAAACTTCTTCTTTAGGACTAACCATCTTTAGAACTAATTTTATTAGTTCTACTTATACAAAATTATCTTATATTATTTTTCAAATACGAAGGTACTCATAAAAAGTACTGATAATCCGGTCGAGCAACGCATTCTAAATTAGTTGAGCTTTCAGGAAGTTGACAGTCAGTCTAGTTTTAGTTACGAGTAAGTTTATAAAATAGATATACCTACTTTAATTAAATGTCAAATTTATTTTCTTTAAGATATTATGTTGAATGCTGATGAAAGTCTAATTATGAATTATAGCCGCTTCAAAGCGTGTGAATTTTTTCTACACTTCACTTGCTTTCTTTGATTGTCCTCCTTTAATAAAATGGCCAATTAGTCGCCAAACTGACAAACAGTTTCACCTAAATACCTATTTTAACGGGTGAGTATATTTTTGCTAGTCACTGAGACAGTGAAATGGATATAGGTAATATACAAGTACGCTGGAAGACGTGTGCCATACAAAATGCAAAACGCCCTACCAGCGTACCTACTGGGAATTAAAATTGATAATTTGTGTGGAATGGTAGAGTGCACTAGAGTGAGGAACTATCGGTACGACCCTGAATCGTCGATACGTCAAATGTGATGTGAAATTATAGAAAAAAATAGAGCTACCTGCGTCTAACTAACATTTGACACCTGCCAGTGACGTCAAAGCCTCGACGTTTTGTTAGAAGTCGTAAACTTTTTAAACTGTGCTAAATATGGTCTTGTTGACACTATGTTGACAAATGTCTCATCTCTATAATTTAGTTTCGAGTACGCTCACATGACGCTCATTGCTGCTATCAATTGCAATGTCAAAATGACGAAAATCAAGTTGCTTCAAAAAAGTATCAATCGCATTCGCATGTCCATTGTACCCGTCAGAGGTCAGTATAAAGTATTCAGGACATATCTTTTAAGGGTTCAGTACCTCAAAAGGAAAAAAAGGGACTCTTATAGAATCACTTCGTTGTCTGTCTCTTCCTCGTCCGTCTGTCGTGTCAGTCAAGAAAACTTATAAGGTACTTCCCGTTGACCTAGAATCATGAAATTTGGCAGGTAGGTAGGTCTTATAGCACAAATAAAGGAAAAAATCCGAAAACTGAGAATGGCTAGGTTAGGTTAGGTTACATCCCAAATACTCAGTTAAAAAGTGTTTTCAATTTTCAAAGTAAGATAGCTAGGTATACTAAGTGGGGTATCATATTATGAAAGGGCTTTACGTGTACATTCTAAAATAGATTTTTATTTATTTTTATGCTAAATAGTTTTTGATTTATCGCGCAAAATGTCGAAAAAATACGACTGTAGTATACGGAACCCTCGGTGCACGAGTCTGACTCGCACTTGGCCGGTTTTTCAAACGCAAACTAACTCTAACTAGCCTCATTACAACGTCCTTCCTAATTTAAATCAACGAAAAAATTGAATAAAATATAACGGGGAGTCTTTTTATACGCGAGATACAAAAAAAAAATATATCGGACGAATTTTGCAACTCTACAATTCGAAATGCTTTAAAAAGGCTTAATAATAATACGATCGCCAATATTTTTACATGTCGAGGTCGTCGTCTCTCGAATATAGCCTGACGAATCATTTTGAGCCGTGAAATATTTACTTAAGTCGAGTTTGACATCTCCAAAAATAATCTATTTTTATGAAAATCTAGGTGTTAATGAGCATAAATGAAACTAAGCATTTTCTATGGACATCTGCCATTTTGAAAGTTAAACCGCAGCAGGCATAGATTACTTATAAATATTAATTTATTATCTATATGTAGGTGATCCGCCCGGCTTCGCTCGGGTAATACTTACGTATATACACACAATTTGTAGCCTATTTGTTCTCAATGAAATAACTTTCTAATGTAAAAGAATTAGAGTCACAATGCTACACGATTGGGTATGACTCGTTGGGGACACACCATAAAATCAGTTCCGTAGTTTGAGTTTGTCGATAGCAAACAAATCTTTCCTCTTTATCACTACTCTTATTATAAATGCAAAAGTGTGTTTGTTTGTTGGTTTATTGGTTTGTCCTTCAATCACGTCGCAACGGAGCAATGGATTGACGTGGTTTTTACATGGGTATAATTGAAAACCTGGAGAGTGACCTAGGCTATACTTTTTATCCTGTTCCGTCCTTCTCCGAGATGTACCTAAGCTAACTCTGTTCCAAAATTGATCGATTTCGGTTAAACTGTTGGGCCGTGAAAAGCTAGCAGACAGACAGACAGGCAGACAGACAGATAGACAGACTCACCTTCGCATTTATAATATTAGTATGGATATTGGATATATTGTATGTTTCAAATAATTATAATATGCAAATTGAACTATACTATATTAGCTCGTGGCAACCTATGTTTAAATTAAATCTCAAATCAAAGTTATATAATTAATCATTAATGCCGCGAGGTGGTTTCAATTAAATAATAATTGACGTAATATTGTGCGGTGATGCAGAAAATGCAACGTGAGAGTTTGTTATGTAAAAAACGAACAGGTTTGCGGGAACGGAACTAGGTCGTGGAGCTTTCCGTAAGAACAGAACACAATCGACTTGTCTCTGAATATTCCACTCTGAAATATCTGCGAAAACCTTTCTATCAAATTACAGATATAGTTCGTACAAAATGACCCCTCACGCGCCATTTTAACTTTTTTAATTAAGTTGCATAACGCTTAGCTTTTTACACTGGAAGGAATCCAGTTTCACAGGCACTCCCTGCACTTTCCCTTCAAGACGTGCCTTGAGACATACGCATTTATTTCCGAGTGCATTGACTGCGGTATACCAGCCTTAGGTACCTCCTTCCAGCCTTAACCATCTACGGCGATGGAAAACTTTGTGATCAAACCAGCATTTTGTTTTGAGGAAATTGAGAATGATTCTTTTAGTAATATTGAGGGTAACCATGATTCAAAATTTTGGTGTTTTACTTATTTGTTGCCTTCATGGCGTTTGATGGTAATCAATAAATGTTGTTAAAATAATACCTATTAACCTGTGAGATACAGGTATATACAATTTTGTCTAGAATTTAATTAGGCTCGATCGGGGTTATACAAGACCGTGATTAGCGGTCCTTATACAAGCGAAGCGTCCAAAAGTGGTAAATTAAGATGGCATATAACCACCTGTCCTCTTGGTGGTTTTAGGTTATGTCCAGCTGTGGACGTATTCTATGATTTGTATGATGATAACGTAAGCATTATAATCATGTTAATTTCTGTGTTATAGTGTCTTTTAGCTGTTAAATTCAATATTACGGAAGGAAAAGCGAAAGCTGCGAAAAGTGAAGTTGTTTAAACATTTGCATACCGCGCTCTTGACGCTTGCCTCGGTCGGAGATGCAAGAACATAAATATTTCCATTTTATCTGTTTACCGATCATTACATTGACATGTTATGTAAGAAGTTTGAACGTACACGTAGATATGCGAAATGAAAATTGTGCAATTTTCCATTACTGTTAGCCGTTTATTTTAATAAAAGTACTTAAAGCAAAATGTTTTTTTGTATAATACAAAGACTTACTAAACTAACAACAATCTCATTTGGCTTATCCGATTTACGAAAATAATTTTTCGGGCACACTTAATTAATAGTAAATAATTTGAATTCTCCATCCTCATATATAAGAGTTTGTAGTTTTTAGAGGATAGCAGGTTTTTATTTACTTTATAAATTACAAGCTTATCCCCGCGACTTCGTCCACGAGAACTACACAAATTTCAAACCCATATTTCACCCTCTTAGGGGTTGTATTTTCAAAAATCTTTCTTAGCGGATGTCTACGTCATAATAGCTATCTGCATGCCAAATTTTAGCCCGATCCGTCCAGTAGTTTAGGCTGTGCGTTGTCAGTCAGTCAGCTTTTCCTTTTATATATTTAGATTGTGAACAACAAAAAATAAAACTATTGCAAAATCACAACAAGAAACAAAGATAAAAAGGAGCTAAAAATTCGAACAACAATTGTGTTTCAGTTTCAGAGACCAAAATTTCAGCAAAGTTTCACTTAATTTGAGCAACATAAATGCCCCGGCAGTAACAAAACACGCAAAAAATATTTAATAACGTAAAAAAACTGAAGCCTATTGTGCATGACAAATGGCAATGGCGGCACAACAGTGGGGATGATTTTCCTACGCACGCTGCGTGACAATAAAATTGCTTGTGAATGTCCTTGGCCTTTCAAGGCTGTTTAGAACCAGTGACTATGGATCAGTTATAAGTATGTATAGTACGACACGTCGAGATGGCCATCGGGCAGATAACGCCCCGCACACCCGCACAGGTCCCGCGCTAACCCGGTGCGGGCGAGGGTGGGCGACGTGCGCGTGTGCGGGGCCGTCCCTTCGCCTAATACGCCGATCTCAACCTGTCACGGACTATACTTATATTATTATTCTTATAAATGCGAAAGTGTGTCTGTCTAGTCTACCTATCTATCTGTTACCTTTTTATGGCTCTACTGCTAAACTGATCATGAGGAAATCTGGCACAGGGGTACTAAGTCAAAATTTATGCCGGCAAGAAACTTTGGAATTACTCAAACCATAAAAAGTCAGTATACATATATTCACTACACCATCTTCTGGACAACTGAAAGCTCAGCTGGTTGCTTCCACAAGGTATCTTGCATACCTAAAGTTCGCAAATGATTTTTAAAAACCTCATTAAAGCGAACAAGCTCACGTAAAAATGCTAGTTGTAAATATTTTTAGACATAGCGGAACTACAAAATGTTTGTTTTTTGTTGTAGAACTTGTGGATCGACTAAGAAGTCATTATAATGTGAGGAACTACTTAGTCAAACTCAAACCACCCAAACAATGTTAACAGCACTAAATTATTTAAACTGAATTGTACCTACTATTAGGAATCTAAGCACCTTTATTAAATTAAATTAATTTTGGTGAGCTGACGTTTTTTGAAAGAGAGAATCGTGACTCATGATAAAATATCATTTATTATCAAAATCGCGATGTGTTAATTTTGTCTCAAAACTTGAATAACGTTTTTCATCTTTAATTTGTAATTGATGTAGACCTTCGCAGCCATGTTTTGTTAAGTTTTTTCGTAGGTATACCTATTACAGACCATTGTTATTGGCTTTAAAAGGTTATTCTCATTTATGCGGAGCGTCCATCTCATTCATAGCGCATGACAAGTGCAACCGTCCGTAGAAATAATAATAAATAATCATTAGTACAGAAAAAATAAAAATTAAAACCGGTCAAGGGCGACTCGGGCTCTCGCATCGAGGGTTCCGTATCTTGGATAAATACGTGTAATTCCTTTGTTGTTTAAACTATCCGCAACTGCAAATGTAAGTTTGTAAATTTTTTATGTGATATTAACTACAAATTAACAATTTTCAGATTTTTCCCTTTACTTGTACCGTAAGACCTTGTTTCTTGTCTTTCATGGTTCTAGATCAATGGGAACTAGGTACTTTATCGGATTTAATTTATTTGCGAGTGTCAAAATATGCGGCATATTAATAATTATGACCGTATTTTCTGATTGCATTGAGTTAGAAGCTTGATTTTTGTAAAGCTCCAAGGAACAGAGGTAATTGATTAATAATAATTATAATTTGATGTACAGGTATCCTAGGTTCCCGAGAAAAAAGGTCTTGACAGACAGACAAACAGACAGGGTTCTTTTTCCTTTTGAGGTACGGAATCCTAATGAAAACGGTTAGGTACGATTCTGCCAAATCAAGAAGTGTGAACGAACAATTCCTCAAATTCTCGGCCTTGATGCCACTGCAAGGGCAAGATCATCAGCGACCGGAACAGCTACAGCGTATAATGGCTTAGAAAACTAGTTTCATTTCCTACGATATGATTCTAAAATATTATATAATTGCAAGCGGATTTTATGGTTATTATTCTGTCAACGCAAATATAATGGAATATTTCGTCTGTTTGATATGCTTGTTATTGAAAATAAATAATTTAATGATATTTGATTTGGAATAATAGTTGTTGCATCAGCATGTTTTTTGGCCTCATTGGTAAATAGAATTAGGTATTGTTTCTTTTGTAAATCGAGTTTCTTTACGAACGAACTAGAAACAGTCTTTCAGTTTGATTATTTATCTTATTTAACACTTTCAAGCATTGAATTATTTATTTATTTATTTGGTACTTTTAAGTCTTATTAAAATAGCTACTTGATTTAATATTGCACAAGTTACTTTCGGAGGTTCAATAATATTTGTGGGACTGCAAATAAAAACGGAGATAAAAGACGTTTCATACGACTATTGAATTTCAGACTACCTTAATAAATATACCTAGAATTGTATTTTATTATAACTTTGAATGAAGCAACTCATATTAAAATTATGACAAAATTTCACACTGTACGTTCTTGTAATCATTTAAGTCATTGTATTTTGTGCTATTCAAAAAGTAATTATTACTTATAAAAAATATATATCAGAAAATATTATTAGATATGGTAAATTGATGGTCAAACGAACGTATCTACTTCTTTAATAATATCTTGCTTGACATATAAACCCTAATTTACTTTCCCTTAATGTTAATCCTTAAATTTATACCAACGAGAATATCAATTACTTACTTAGTACTAAGACTTCAAATGCGTATAGTAGGGTTTTTTTTTATAAGCTTAAAATCAAACGACGCAGCAATAAAAATTTCAGGGATTAAGAATGTTTAATGTCATAAGCTGGCTCATATTGTATTGTTAGATAATTCCAGCAAAATACATTTGTATTATTCGGTACATTACTAGACATGATGTAAGGAAGGTAGCTAACTAATTTACCCATGTAAATAAAGTTAGTTAAAATACGCATTTTAGTGAATATACAACTGCTAATTCTTGAAAACTCTCTTCTTGAATACTTCTGGGACTCTCGTCATGTCAAGGCCAAAGACATGGGAAACAACTGCTGCAGCCCTAAGTTCCACGGGGGATCAAAACAACTCCATAATCATCATCAATTATTGAAAAGCTAGTTTACTAAATTAGCCCTATGTTTGGAATAAAATGTCTACTTTTGTACTAGATAGAACGCTTAGCATTTTTTTTTATGTTTAATAGAAATTACTTACCAAGACAAAAACGACCAAGTGTTGAGCGCGGCCCAGTGGAAGATCACTTTGCTGCACTTCACTTAGTCACAAAGTTTCACGTTAGTTTCTCAAAGAAACACTGCAGCAAGTAGGTACAGTTTCAGAGTTTTAGTAATGGCGTAAACACATTTTGTAAGGACTGGATATTCGATTAGTTATTCGTTTAACAGTAAATCGATTAATTGATGTCAATCGATTGTTCGTATTGTTTGTTTACAACACAGGTCACGCTCACAGTCACGGATTGCACCTTAACAAATCTGAAAACAAAGAAAAATATTATTGGTATATGAAATCTAAAATTAAATAACTTTATGTGATGTAACGCGGTCGAAGCCAATATAATAAGTATCTTTCGATATTTTTATATATTACTTGACCACTATAATAAAGTACCTACTCGTACAAGCTTGACCTATTGGAAATGGCAATGTGTGGCCGCTGATAGCATCATAAATACGTTATGGTCAAAACACAGATTAAATTAAACAAAAAAGATGTAGCAGCCTTCTGATGGAATGTAAATTTTAATCAAGACGATGATTAGAGTTGTTCAATCACATCACAAGAATATCAAAGCAGCTTTTTATAGTCTATTGATCACGCTGAAGGATATTTCTTATGAAATAAAAGCAAGGTTGTGATTTACTAAATAAAACGCTAGTGACGTGACCTCAGCGATGTAACACGATCGTGATCGGCTACTTGTGTTCAGCGTGTCGTCGCAACTCGAAGGATTAGCACTTTACCAACAAAGGCACTAACTTAAATACCTACAGCTAACATGTTGGGCAAACACCTTGTTAGCTGTAATGGAAAATCCACAACATTTATTTAAGTTGATACTCGAAATTATACTTAGTTTTGACCTTTGGAAAGGTATAAAATTGTATGACGTCCCTTAGTAGAATTTTTCATTTTATTTTGTAATCTTAATTTTTATGGGACTTTTGTTCGACACGGACACGCCAGTCCATCGTAGCCTAATTAAATTATTACAATCTAAATTAGGTACTTAGTGGAATGCAACAGATAAGTATAACTAAAGAGATGTTAATGTTTGTTACATATAGATTTTCTCAGAATTACAATATTGTCGTTTTTTACGCTACTAAAAATATTCGCAAAACAAAGTCTTTGTCAAAGCAAATAAAACATTATGCACAGTGGAAATATTCCGTAAAAAATAAATTGTCACCAAAAGTTGTGATAGTGCTTTTTGGTCTGACTTTGTCTTTTTATAACTTGTTTTGTTAAATTTAAATTTCTTGTTCATTAGTCAATAAACGAGTTTTTGTTTGAATTTGCTATTTTCATATTCGAAATTGTTTTTAAATTATATATTGTGATACCATCAAAATAATATGTTTAAGAATTAATTAGATATTTGCCTTTGTCATACTTTACTAACAATATTAGGTAGGTATATAGTTGATAAAGTTGATCCTGAATTGTCATCATTTATTTATTTATCAATTGTTTATATTTTATCATATTAATTGAACGAAGAGTTTAGGTATTTTATATTACGCTGACATCGAGATCGCGTGTATTTCCTAGTCGATTTCTTCCCATACATCACGTTTCTCTAGATTTATCTATTTTTATTAATTTAAGCATTATTATAACAAACGTAGTTGATCAACAAATTAGCGTAGCGATTGTGTATTTATGTTTTTAAAATACATACATAGTACCTATTAAATATATATACAATTTTTATGTATTAAATAATAAATAATAACTCTTTGAAGATTTATATTGTTTAAAAGAAATAACCTTTGGTTATGGTTGCTTAATGCAGACTAGATAATATTTTAAAAAAATGTTTGACTTCAGTGAATAGATTTTAATAAAGTTTTGTGTTTTTAAAGTCTGACCCTCGAGCACAGAAAACTCTATTGCAATCTATCGGATAGTTGTTATGATCAAAACAAACAGACAAAAAAATGCGAAAAACGATATTTTTTGGCACCAGCAAAATAATATAAAGACCATCAAAACAAAATTATCCTTGTTTTTGTTAGCTAAGCAAACATTCCAAAACAATAGATATGTGGATATTAATTTTTTATGAATATATTTTATACACTTTATAGGTATAATAATAATAATTCATCTGGTTTTAAGTCGTGTAATTATGTCAACTTGTAAGGAAAATACTTATTAAAATGTAAAAAGCTCGAATGTCCTTATTACTTGGTTTTTATATTTATTTATGTCGTACAGATTTTTTCCTACTTTAAATATAATATCCTTAAGAGCCTCAATAGCTCAGCGGTTAAGAAGCGGACTGATTTCGGAAAGGTCGCCGGTTCAAATCCCAATCTTGGCAGTATTGTTGTACCCACTCCTTTTCGCTTAGTTGGACGGGAACTTAGTAATTTATAACTCTTGGTGTTTATATAAATATTTAAGGTTTTTAGGGTTCTGTACCTCAAAACTTCGTGTCTGTCAAGAAACCTATATAGGGTACTTCCCGTTGACCTCGAATCACGAAATTTGGATTTCTGGAATCTGGATCAAAGTGCTTTCCAAAAAAAATACTTATGTATATTATTACAAAATCCAATGTAAAGGTAAATACGAAAATTGACTTTCCAAAGCTCCATTCGTAACTGGTTACGTACGTTTTCGGTAATCACAAGGCATGTGACAGCCAGTAGGTCAACAATTCAACGAGGTCACCCACTAGGCTGTGGTTTGACATTTGGTTCTTTAGAGATCGATCCGTCTTGTTTTGGTACTTATTATGCTAATATATAATAATATATAATATTATGAATTTTCTACTCTATCATCACTGACTGACTTCGTCTATCGTACATATTTTCTGATTTCTCAAATATAAAACTTGCAGAAGTCGCTAGTGCTATTATAGGTCAGAATTTCGAATTTCGTATGTACCTACCTACTTTGCAAAAATTGACTGTGCACTTATATTGTACCATAGACAATAGACATGTTAGGTATAGGTACGTTCATAATATTACTATGGCGTGTAAAATTCGTGCTTGGTGAGAGGCGAGACAAGAACAGAATGAAAACGCACAAGGAATAGCGTATCGTGTGTGTTTTAGCCCTTATAGATTTATTTTAAGACGCAAATCATTTAAATCAATATGAAGAGTATTCCATAGGTAGATATCATAAATGACAGCAGTATAAGCAATAACATCAATATGTAAATCTTGCTACTGTAGTGCGCAATTATCTCTTAGTCAATGTGTAATTATTTTGTCACTTTATGATTTTAGCTGTCCGCCAACGACATTATAACATAGATATGTTACGTTCACGTTGCATGGCGTATAAAATTCGTGATCGGTGATGAGTAAGACAAAATATACATGACGTATGAGAGTAGAAGAGATAGATCTCTACAATGACCCAAGTGTCATATACCTATTTAAGTCTTCACTTTAGAAACGTATAGTACCTACGCGATAGCTCGAGATAGCAATCGGGGAGGGAACGCCTTGCACACCCGCACAGTCCCCGCGCTAACCCGATGCGGGCGAACGCGGGTGATGTGCGGGTGTGCGGGGCGTCCACCCGCCTCATACCCCGATTGCCATTTCAACCTGTCGCGGACTTATAGGTACTATGTAACGTATCTACTTCTTTATAACATGTAGATGTAAGTATAGGATAATATCATTGCTTTTTAGCGATTAGTAGGTACATTTTATAATTTATGCTTGCTGTCCGCTATCATTGCTCGTGTAAAGATTACACGTGTTGACTTCTCATGAGCTGGCTTTTCATACATATTTACTTAGAGAGCTAACTTTAAATGTCAATGAACGATTAGGTCTGTTTTCCTAGACCACCTAAAAGTAAACAGATAAAGAATAATAATCTAAGTCTATGAATAATCTAGAGTCTAGATTATTCATAGACTTAGATTATTATTCTTCTTATCTAGATTCTAGACTGAAAACTTGTGTAGGTAGGTACAGCTTTTCACGCACAACATTTTATAGATCTATTAGCTTATTCTTGCGACTTCATCCGCGTGGACTACACAAATTTCAAACCCCTATTTCACCCCCCTTAGAGGTTGAATTTTTAAAAATCCTTTCTTAGCGGATGCCTACGTCATAATAGCTATCTGTATGCCAAATTTCCGCCCGATCCGTCCAGTAGTTTGAGCTGTGCGTTGATAGATCAGTCAGTCAGTCAGTCAGACACCTTTTAAATAAACAGTCTGGTCTTTTCAATAGAACACTAGGTGTTTCATAAACGGTTTTACTCTGATATTAAGGAATTCGTATCGCAAAAAATCAGTTTAGCAATCGCTCAATTCATTAGTAAAGTTAATAGTGCTTGCAGTTTAGTGAACGTTGGCCGAAATAGCTTGTGGGTGCACGCGAAAGTAAGCGGGGACCGGTCGCTCGAAGGCCAACGAGCGAACGCTTTTGTCTAACGTTCTTGATTGAGTCATAAGCGATGGCGGTTTCGTCTTCTTAGGCAAATTAGTAAAGTTAATAGTGCTTGCAGATTATTGAGCGTTAGCTGAAATAGCTTGTGAGTTCACGCGAAAGTAAGCAGGGACCGTCGACCGGTCGCTCGAAGGCCAACAAGCGAACGCTTTTGTCTTACGTTCTTGATTAACTCATAAGCGATGGCGGTTTTCGTCTACTTGGGCAAATCAATTCACTAGTAAAGTTAATAGTGCTTGCAGTTTAGTGAGCGTTGGCTGAAATAGCTTATGGGTGCACGTGAAAGTAAGCGGGGGCCGGTCGTTCGAAGGCCAATCAGCGAACGCCTTTGTCTAACGTTCTTGACTAAGTCATAGGCTATGGCGGTTTTCGCCTTGGGCAAATCAATTCGTTGGTAAAGTTAATAGTGTTTGCAGGTTATTATTTATTTATTTTATACTTCATTGCATACAACACAAAGTAAACATAAAAAAACATACAAGGATCTTAATCTAATAGCTGTAAAGTTATAGTTGTTAAGTCATAAGCGATGGGGTTTTCGTTTTCTTATGAAAATCACTGTGATTTTCATCTTTTTGAACAAATCAAAAGGAGTTGCAATAGGAAACTGGCTGCAACTCACTTCAATCGGTGTTAACTGTTACCCGAGTAGTTTCGAACCTATTCTTGGTTTTGTTAAAGATAATTAAATTTCATCAGTTAAACAATTTGATGCGTCATCATCATCATTCTTTTTCTGGTTGGGCCACACATAACAAAGTTTATTCCGGCGCTTCTTCTGCTTGAGGCATTTTGGCTTGCTCAAGTGGAGGAAGCGTCGGGAGAACCAACTCTTAGATATAACATAATAGCAGACGACCTTGAGGTCGTCCGCTATTATGTTATGTATCGTTTATGACTTGGACCAATACTGAAGGCGCAGAATGCCTCGACAAAAACGCATACTGCACCACTCCTGCCAACCAAAACATGCGTGTTTTCTGTCTCCTTCTGCCACGTTACATTTCTATATTCCGTTCCTTTCTCGCATTGAAAGTTTTTATTTTATCAAATGCAATGTTAGTAAATAAAACTCAAGGGACACAACGACCTCTAAGTAACTGATAAAAAGAAACGAAATCCAATGAATGCATAATTTATTATTCGCACCAAATGCAATCGTTTTCTTTTTCTTTTTTCTATTGCAAGTTTTTCTTATTTGAAAAAGGTAATTTACGAAAATTGGTGTTTAGATTTTCCCTAACGACAGTAACTACTTCTATGTTTTGACATCTATACTTATTTACTTATAATATTATAAAGAGGTAAAGTTTTGTAAGTTTGTTTGAAGGGGGTAATATCTGGAAACTACTGAACCGATTTAGAAAATTCTTTCATCTGTAGAAAGCTACATTATTAGGTATATTTTATTACTGAGTAACATAGGCTATATTTCACTTTCAAAAAATTTTAATAAATCGCCCTTGCAAAGCCGGGGAAGGTCGCTAGTATAGCTATGTAAAAAAATCTGGCTTGTGTTCGTTACCTAAACGTTATACGGAAGTTGTTAGATCGCGGTCTGCCTATTTGCCTTTCAACGCTTCCGTATTTCCATAATTTCCATAGAAGATTAAATTAATTTTGACAACTTAAAATCCATACTAATATTATAAATGCGAAAGTGTGTCTGTCTGTCTGTCTGCTAGCCTTTCACGGCTCATCTGTTTAACCGATTTTGACGAAATTTGGTACAGATATAGTTTGCATCCCGGAGAAGGACATAGGCTACTTTTTATCCCGGAAAATCAAAGAGTTCCCGCGGGATTTTTAAAAACCTAAACCACGCGGATTCCACTAAAGTCGCAGGCATCATCTAGTATAAAATAAAATAGGTAACTAACTAGTATAAATTATAACTAACTAGATCATAGATGATGCCCGCGGCTTCACTTCGCATGCGTTAAGGTTTCTTAAAAGTCCCATGGAAATTCTTTCCTTTTCTAGAAGAAAATGTAGCATAAATATCTGTCAACGGGAGGCAATTTCATCAAAACCAGTTAAACAGATTAGATATACATACAGAAGCACTTTCGTATTTTAATATGAATTGGAAAACATGTATATAGATTTTTGATCCTTAGCACAAAAGCGAAGTCATTAAAAAAGTTTGATAAGTAAACTACGCTTGTAAAAAACTACTTACTCAAAACAAAGTAGTGCAGAAATGTACACAATAAGACCAGAACTATGTGAAAGGCAAGATTTCTTCATTTAGACCAACAACTATTCTAAATAAGGAATAGTTCTGATTCAATATCGTTGCTAGACTCAGCGTTTTTGTTTTATCGATGCAGGAAATTCATTTTAAAGTGTGAGTCACATTTTGTAATGAATGAGCTATTTTAAATCTTTTTCCACAAGTGTTCTTTTCTAAGAAAATTGTTTTGCCTTCCTTCACAAACCACAAATTAACTTTTATTGACTTGGTTGACTTGCGACAAGGCTGTAGGTTGTTAAAACCGATGGTATCATCTTTGATTTATATCCAAATCTTTACCATAGATGAAAGGTGAGATCTTTACCGATTGATGCATGTAAAGTAGGAGCTTAGCTTAGATTAAAGCATAGACTTCGAAGTGAGAAAAATGTCTTCACTTAACAGAACTGACCAACAAACATTCAATGCTTTGTTAATGAAAATTGACAACAATAAAAATTATGCATATATAATATCACTGATTTTAAAAAAATCGCAATAAAACAAGTATTCTTATATTGTGTTCGTTATTTAGACCACCTAACCTGAAGAATGATTTAAAAATACCATACATTTCAATGTAGTTATTTGTGCCTCTAACCTTGTGATTCCTTGAAATCGAATGCTATATTTTGTTCCCCCGGTGGCCCGGTCTAATGATATTATACCATAAACATGTTACGTTAACTGGGTACATGGCGTTAAATTCGTGTTCGGTGATGAGTAAGACAGAAGATACAAAAAGGACAAGAGTTGAAGAGATAATTTCACAAAATATGTGATCTAGGTCGTAGTTTTGAGTGTTCACTTGACGCTGGCCATACACGATCAAGTTTACCGTCAATTTTGCAGCGGACTGGAAGCGGCGCGTCCAGTAAACTTGACGGTGTATCGCCTCGCCAAAGTTTGCATGATGTCATGCACATTAATTTACGGTGTATGGCTATCAGTTCACTTGACGGTAAAACTTGACCATGTACCTATGGCTATGCCTTAGAATATATAGGTACATAACTAGTTGCACTATGGACCCGCCGCTAACTGGATTCCAATTAGATGAAGAGACAGCTATTAGATGTCCTCGGTTTTTTAATTTTTTTTGTTTCAATAAAATTATGCATAAGTAGGTATATCACACTGAACAAAATTATACAAAGAATATGTAACGCATCTGCGTTTTAACATGTGTAAGTCCCGCAAATTACTATTGCGCTGGAACCATGTCTCATTAACATCGAAATGACGTCATTTGACGTATATTTATGTAAAAATATACCATCAGCTCGAAACCTCAGTTTAGTGCTGACGGCAGTAAAATGGCGACCACGCGCATTAGCAATTTGCGTGACTTATATCATTACCCCGGTCTAATTTCGACTTAAGTTTCAAAATGCCAAAGTGGTAACATTTTTTAATGATAATAATTTATTTATCCCAAATCGGCCCCAAAGTAACACACAAGGTCAGGAGTAGCTTGAACTCTAAACCTGTTTTTATTTTTATGGGAAATCTGCTTCATTAACAAGCGAATTAATGATGTTATACAATAGAAGCCACAAAAAATATAAAATAACACAAGTTAATTCTTAGCACCAATATAAGCCATCACGATACACTTAAAATATTTTTCTTAGTATTTATAAGTGACAGTGTTTAAACTTAAATTAAATACAGAAACTACAGAGTATGAGTATGCTGTGGGCTCTTCTCAGACCTGGGCGCGTTTGGAACCCTCGTAGCTTTAGAATTAAGTTTACGTACCTAAGTAATTATATATCACTATTACATCATTATCTTATAAATTCCAAAACTGACAATCGAAAAGTGTTTTAATTATCAAAATATTTTGAATTTGAAAACTAATATATAGGTATCACTGATGGTAACTGCTTTGAATAATTCAATAATAATAATTATCATCATCTTCATCATCTCAATCTATCGCTATATAAACTTTACATACCATTTGGGATATTGTGGACAACTCTCAGACATAATATTGTAGGTTTCGTCACGATGTCTTTCTAATAACATTATATTTGACAATTAGTTATAGAATAGGATCCCGCTATAGAACGACTTTCACCGAGCTGGTTAATGGATGAAACGTATTTTATATTCAATTTAATATGTCAATAAATATATTACATATGGGTTGCCTAAAAAATTTCAGTCTAGAATGATTAATTAATAATATATTTTTTTTAAAAATCATTTCACAAATTCCATAACAATCGAAAGTATGAAGCCCATAGAATATGCAAACGTTAGGTTACCTAATGAAATAATGTTTATTTTCATTTAACTTTTATTCATTAACGCGGTGCAAGTTACTAGTATCGATTTACCTGTTTATACCTTTCTTCCTATAAGTCAGGGCTTTGAATTTTATATATACAGATTGATTCAATTTACATGTACTTACATACTTCAAGTAGACACATTGTAAGGCCAGGCAAACTTGTTATTATGTAACTTCTCTATAAGGGTGCTGATGAAATAAATCAGCGTCTTTTTAAAGGAAAAATAAATTACAAATTTTTTATGTGTGCAGCAACTATTAAAATTAACTAATAAAAATATGTGTAAATAATTTCAATTTTGAAAAAAAGGTAACCTTCACGTTTTTAGTCGTAGGTGCATGCAACCATGTACAGAGAAATAACGTAAGAGTACGGGTATGTGGCTTATATTACAGCTGATAGATCACGTTCTACTCATAATCGAAAAAAGTAAACGAGTCAATATTACGTAAATACCTACCTAGAATGTAACGATTTATTTATTGAAGAGAAACGTTTACCAATAATATTTATTATTCGTTGCATCAGATTGTATCTTAGAATTTTATTGTTATCACACGACTGCTCAAAACAAAACAAAAACTGGCCAAGTACGAGTCTGACTCGCGCTCAAAGGGCTCCGTACCATCTCTACATAGTATAATAAGGTCGCTTCCCGCGTCTGTATGTATGTATGTATGTATGAACGCGTAGATCTTTTAAACTACGCAACGGATTTTAATGCGGGTTTCACCAATAGATAGAGTGATTCAAGAGGAAGGTTTATAGCTATAGTTTAACTCTCACAAATTAGAGATCCCTAGAAATATTGAAGTAATGTGAATTAGGTCAGAAAAAAATCCTCTCATTTGAGAGTTTCCGAGGCAATGACACCTCAACGACACCACATTAGTATCTACGTTGCACCCATGCGAAGCCGGGGCGGGTCGCTAGTTATCTATAAAAACAAAACAATCATGTTTGTTGTATGGGAGCCCCCCCTTAAATATGTTTTATTTTAATTAATTAATTTATTTTAATTTTTATTTAAAGTGAATATACCTACAACTAAATATTCTGTGAATATTTCAAGCGTCTACCTGTTGCCGTTATCAATATCGAGCAAAAACGAGCAAAAAAAATCACGTTTGTTGTATGGGAGCTCCCGAAAATATTTATTTTATTCTGATTTTTAGTATTTGTTGTTATAGCGGCAACAGAAATATATCATCTGTGAAAATTTCAACTGTCAACTTATCACGGTTCATGAGATACAGACTGGTGACAGACGGACGGCAGCGGAGTCTTAGTAATAGGATTCCGTTTTACCCTTTGGGTACGGAGCCCTAAAAGAGAGTGTAGGTAAACAAGAAATATTGCACTTCTTTTAAATTGTGCATTGTAGTTTCATTCAGAAATTAATGCACAATTTTTCGTTACCTAACTTAATCTCCAGAAACGATATTTTACCTAACATATGAGCATAATATGAAATAGGAATTCCATATAATAAAATAGTGGTTTTAATGTAATCAAGTACCTACCTAATGGTAGATGTTTTTCTGATATTTTAATTTTTTGTGCAATAAAACTTTGCTACACTTTAAAATTCATTAGCATAATGAAGTTGAATATGAAGTTAATTAAGTATCTACCCGAGTTAGTTAAGTGTTACTGGATAATTGGGTATCCTACCGATATTATTTTCTAGCTCGCTACTTAACTATAGTAATATCAACTATCGAGTCTTAGACTGCTTTATTTTAGATGTATAATCATCATCATCATCATCAACCGATAGACGTCCACTGCTGGACTCTTGTAGGGTCGCACGCCACGGTCCTGCGCGGCCTGAATCCAGCGGCTCCCTGCGATTCGTCTGATGTCGTCCGTCCACCTGGACGGAGGTGGGTGGGGGGGGGGGGTCTTTCCAACGCTGCGTCTTTCGGTGCGAGGTCCCCATTCCAGCATCTTGGGACCCCAACCAGATGTATAATACATAGTATCTACTAGCTACTTAAGCTTAATGCCCTTCATGGCGATTCATATTTTAAAATCCAGTGGAAACCCTATTTTTCGGGACATAAAGTATCCATCTTCAGAAAGCTAGCTGACTCTGTGTCAAACGTCGAGATCAGTTCAGCTGTTAAGCCACGAAAAGGTAACAGACAGACAGACAGTACAGTAGACAACGCAGCAACGAATCGACGTGATTTTGTGTCTGGATATAGTTTATACATCTACAGAGAGACATAGACTACCTTTTAACCCAGAAAATCAAGGAGTACCCACAGGATTTTTATAAACCAAAATCCACGCGAACGTAATTGTGGGCATCAGCTAATCTCATTTTATAGGATTCACACCCGCCAGCCCAAATCTGATACGGAACTATGATAAGTGAATGCCAATCTAAATATATAAAAGGAAAAGGTGACTGACCCACTGACTGACTGACTGATCTATCAACGCACAGCTCAAACTACTAAACGGATCGGGCTGAAATTTGGCATGCAGATAGCTATCATGATTAAGGTATCCGCTAAGAAAGGATCTTTGAAAATTCATCCCCTAAGGAGGTGAAATAGGTGTTTGAAATATGTGTAGACCACGCGGACGAAGTCGCGAGCATAAGCTAGTTTTTAGGGTTCCGTACCTCAAAAGGAAAACGGAATCCTTATAGGATCACTTTGTTGTCTGTCTGTCTGTCTGTCTGTCTGTCTGTCTGTCTGTCTGTCTGTCTGTCTGTCTGTCAAGAAACCCACAGGGTACTTCCCGTTGACCTAGAATCATGAAATTTGGCAGGTAGGTAGATCTTATAGCTGACATTTGGGGAAAAATCTGAAAACCGTGAATTTAGGGGTTAGATCACACAAAAAAATTAAATTGTGGTCATGAACTAATAATTAGTATTTTCAACTTTCGAAGTGAGTGACTATATCAAGTAGGGTATCATATGAAAGGTCTTCACCTGTACATTCTGAAACAGATTTTTATTTATTTTTATGCATCATAGTTGAATTATCGTCCAAAATGTCGAAAAAATACGACTGTCGTACGGAGCCCTCGTTGCGCGAGCCTGACTCGCACTTGGCCGGTTTTTTATAAGACAGAACTGTGCATAGAAACGGTGTTATGTAGAAGTTTTATATACTTACTTACGTACCTATTAGTTAGGTAGGTATATCTTGACGTGAGCTTTGAAACTGGTTTATCTGAATATTTAACTGACTTGGATTCAATTAGAAATAACGATTTTAATGTTACAACGGACATTGCTGTTTTTATGTCACATGTTTGATAAGATCGACTCGGGTTCATTACTGCCGTCCTAAAGCTAAAGTGTCGTTAACTACCACAACCAAGTTTCGAGATATGATCAAAAAAGCGCGAATTTATAAAGAAATGATGCCATTTGATAACTAATAAACGTATACAAAACTTGAAACTATGAAAATGTAGAGCAAACAGAGCACTTTTGAATAGCTGTATTTTTAAGTTTCTAGAGTAAATAATAATTAAAGCAGGACAGTTTTGGCTTTTTAGTCTAGCATTTTTTCTAACAACGGCTTGTATTTACATAACTTAAATGTCGTTAGATTACCCTTTAAGACGTTTAAGGCTTGGATTGCATTTACTTTTTTTATCTTTTTACGACACTTAAAAAAAAATTATAATTACTAAAGTAAAATGACTCTAAAAGACTTTAACGACATTGTATGTTAGGTTATGATCCTTAAAACTATCAATAACATAACACTTAAATGCGGCTTTTGTAATTTAAACACATTTTAGTCTAGAACAATAGAAATGATTTGTTTACAGTAGCGTTTTTTGGGGAGCATTGCTAAACTAAAATGTGGTTTATTGCAAATGATCGAACCGTAGCGACGTTTTAGGTTAGCATTGTTTATAAATATTTGAGGTTTTCCAATGAAAGTAACGGTAACTACAACAATTGAAAGAGCAACAGTCCGAAAGTAGTCTCTTATTTTGTTAAAACTTATAGTAATAGTAGGTAATAGTGCTAGAGATCTGTAATTTGGCATGGGTATAAACATTAATCACGCCGACAAAGTGGTGAAATAAAATTGTGATAAATATTATTTTTAGAGTGGCTCCCCTACATGTAAAGTGGGGGTGAATTTTTTTTCTCGTCTACCCCATAGTGTGGGATATCGTTGAATAGGTCTTTTAAAAATACTGTGGGTGTGGGAACATCATTTTTCGATTTCTAGATCCGTTGTAAAATATGATGTTTTAAAGTGCTAATTTTTATTAGAGTCAAGTGTCCACCCAGTCAGTTAAATGGTTGTATATAGGAACGTGAAAAAATTCACAGCAGTAGTATAATATAATATACCTAATCAATTTCAAAGGAAAACTATCATGGCTAAGTAGGGTACACAGGTTAAGGAGTTATATCTGTTTTTCGAGGTTAATTATTGTACGTAGATATTACGAGTAGCATATTGATGTATATAATTAGTTTTATTGTATCTATTTGTGATTGATCGTAATCCTAATAATATTTTTTCCAACTTCCCCTGTCAAGCCAGCTTCATGACTCTTTCATGATGATGAATTTTATGACTCTTTCTTGAGTTACCATCGTCCTTTGTGGGCCCGTTTGTAGAAGTGAACCGAGAAAAACCATGGGATCCAAATTATCCTCAATATTCATAAATAAAATACAAGCACTATCCTAGGTCAGCTATAATAATAATTGCGACATTACAAAATCCATAAAATCATACAATTTTCTTCATAGCAAGCACTACCTGGTGGTGAACCTGATCACAGCTCATGAATGTATGACCAGGTTCAAAGTAGTAGAGCGTCAATATTTCTGCACAAATCAAATCGCTGTTTATCATGTATACGAGTAACGAGGAAACCAGCCAATTTTTAATTTCGAGAGCTGCAGTTATCCAGCCTTAGATGAATATGCGCAACACGCCTGTGACGCAGGAGAAAATGATAAAAAGCTGGCATTATGTCCTCTTGTTTTCTTCCCGCTATGCTATCATTCCAGAGTACAGTGAGAGGTTTGAACTCATTGGTTATTTTGCCTATTGGTGCAAACGTTTGATTGAATGCCACAAGGCGTTTACAGAAACATCTCGCAGATGCACTAGTCAAAGTTAGAAGCTTTTGAAATGTGGGTATACAGAAGAATGTTGAGAACCTCATGGGTACCTCGTGTCAAAAATGCAACTGTACTACAAAGGCTAAGTAAAGATCTTGAAATCCTGAAGACCATAAAAGTGCGGAAATTGGAGTACCTACTCCAGCTACATTATGAGAAATAGCAAATACGACCTCCTTCAGCTCATTATTCGGGGGAAAATAGCCGGCAGAAGACCACCAGGCCGTAGAAGAACATCGTGGCTTAAGAATTTACGCCAATGGTATGGGAAGAGTACCCGATTTCTTTTTCGAGCAGCAGTGTCCAAGGTGCAGATAGCTCTAATGATTGCTAATCTCCGATAGGAGACGGCATTGCAAGAAGAAGAAAGTCACAACCTCGCGAGATGCGGGAATAGTTAGAGACATTAAAGTTATGTATTGCGGGATAGAGTTATTTTAGGATAGTAAACAATATTTTTTTGCAAAATATCACTAAGCTGTAACGCGTTTATGTGTCATTAAAGACATTTTAGTCTAGCATTTTCGTTAAAAGACATTTAAGTTATGGAATAGTGCACCATCATTTTGGAGAAAAGCTTAATTAAAAATGTGTAAAGTGACTTTAAAGACATTTTAGTTAAGGAATTTAAGAAAAAACCTGCTTTGAGACATTTTAGACTGGCAAATGTTAGTTAAATGCGTTTAAGTTATGTTATCATGTGAACAAGTAGTTATTTAACGACGTTCTTCATATTGCTATTTCAAAAACTACAGCAGCTAGTAAAATACCGGTTAGATTGGTCGATAGAAAAAAAAATTCTGAGTAAGATAGCGTTAAAAAGTCAAATTTGGCCAAATGTTGGTTAACGACGTTTTAGCTTGAGGACGGCAGATTAGGTAATATCTACTTATTAAATGTAAGAAAGCTGTTTCATATAATATACCTACTCTAGCAATACAGGTAGGTAATAACTAGGTACTTAAATTATACTTAAATACCTAACTGTGTAATGCAATAAATGTAAAAGACGGCACAATAAGGAAAGATTTTGAGAAATTCTATTCCAGTATCTTTAAAAATATAAAATCCCGCGGATGAAGTCATGGAAATAAGCTAGTTACTTATAATAAACTTGCAAAAAACTGCACAGCTTTTGGGAGTCATTCCAATTCCTTTGAAGGAGCGCTGCTTACAATTTCGGTTACAAGAACTCGTTGATGTCTTTTCTTAAGGCGTTTCATTTTTGTATGTTAACTTGCGATTATATCAAATCTTCGCTACCCAAGAGTTAGTTAAGCGATAAAGTCTGAAAGATAAGGCTTCAAAGTAGCCAGAAAATTTGATATTTAAGTAATTGTTAAAGAAAAATAATTAAAATTTTCCTGTTTAAATATCTATAAAAAATATAACCTCAGTACTTAGATAAGTTTTTAAATGTTAGAACCTTTAATAAGAGTAGTCATAAATAGAACTAAAATTGGCATATTGTACCTACCCTGAAAGCTTGCGCAGCTTAAGAAACCGTTTAAAAGGTCCTTTATCATGCAAATCTTAAACGCGAAACACGGAACGCGCAATAAAAGAACTTAAATATTAAAACTAACCTGTTTTGAAAAAGGAACACAAAACTGGCACAAAATCCTCAGTTCCAAAAACACTGGCACTTCATAAAGAAAATTTAAAATGGCGATGACGTTGACGTTTGTAACGTTCGAAATTCGAAGCGGCTTGGTCCGCGGTGCGCGCGCGAGTGGCGCCCGGTCGCGTGCGCTCGCCGCTGCGATAAACCTGCGGAGTTTGGAAGGTTCTCTGCGTCATCAAGGTACTAACCTTTTTACCACGTTCGTCGAGTTTCATACTTCAGGGTTTGTAGTATTTTTTGTTGATGATGATGATGTTGTTGATGATGATTATCATATTTCTTATCTTGTGCAGTGAAGTCATCGTAAAGATTTTAGTGCAAGTTATATCGTTACTCAACGTGTCACTAGAGTTAGTAAATTCTTTATGGAGTTGTAATGTAGGCAGGCCATAGAAATTGATAGATTTCATCTTCTTAGGTGGTATAATCTTAGCAGACTGGTCGTGGCCATCATTTTAGCTGTGACAATCCGTCTCCACTCCTCCTTGAAGGTTATTCTTACACTCTTATTATTCTTACACTCTCGTGTAATGGAATTTCCATTATGAGCTTTGTTTTGATTCGTGCATCTTATGGGCAATCTACCACGTGCTTTGGTGCCTTCGACTTTCCCTTGCACCAGTAGTCTTTCTATGGGCAAGCCTTCAAGCCTAGACACGTGATCCAAAAAAAAATTAGGATGCGAGCTTGAACAATAATTTACATTTACGCCATCTCAAATGACTCGTTACATTCAAGGATTGATTGGCTCAGAGGTTCCAGTAGGTACAACTTTTCAAGTTAACGTTTCATCTGTTGCTATACTAAGTATGGACGGAAAGGTACCCATGGAAAATTTTTGGTCGTAGACTTGAGAATTAGTAATAGGTATGCCAACACAACACAGATCAACAGTATAAATTTTAATAAAACAATAAAAACCAATTGTCTAGATATCTAGATCTGTTATATTTTATACCTTTATTGTATCCAATTAATTTTACGAGGCGTAGGTAATTTATTTAATTACAAGTCTAAAACAATAGTGACAATAAAAGAATTTAAAATAATAGGAATCATTAAAATATAATTTTATTGGAAGGACAATCGGCTGTTGATGGTGATCGTTACACTGTATTATTATATAATGCATGATATTTATTAATTTATGTATCTAATTAGGTATATATCTATTCATAATAATATATCATGAGATCGAAAAAATTATAAATCTTCCGTGATAGCATTACATCTACAAACATTTATAAGCTATGTTCACGAAGCACCGAGGTCAACTTGTTTAATTTTTTGCGGAATCTTTGCCCTTTTGTTAAAACATTTTATACAATTATTATTCAGTCCACTGAAGATTTTTTATTTATAATACAATAACAAACATAAAGAAGCAAAAATCAGTAACTATGTACCAATAATCCTCAACAAACAGCAATTACAACAAGTTGGCAAACAATAAATAATTCATCGTACAAGCGTCTTCGAGTGGAAATATTTTGCGAAAGTTTTTCAACTCGGCCGGGTTATACGAGGGCAAAGCGCAGGTAAGCTTAGCCGTTATCAAGGGAATACTTGGAACCGCTTGATTACGATCCCGAAGCGATACACGTACGGTAGACCTATAGTTTTTGTAAGCATTTTGCTTAGTGTATAGTGAACGAGACGTGTCGCGTTGTGTTCCCAAGTGTACGTTCCTCTGTTGTGATAAATTAGGAATGTACGATGTATAAGTTTTGCGTGCTCAAAAATGTTAAGAGTTTATCGCTTTACATTTGACTAAGTTTTAGGAATTCATCAAACGCGTTGGTATCTTTATGTTTGGATAATTCTGGAGGAGGAAACTCTGACCGCCCCCACTGTTACACTAATCTTCAGGTGACACAATTCCTATGACGTGATTTGATTCCACTTTAGAAATTAGTGTACTTTAAGCGAATAGGACCATCTCTCGAGTATTTCCTACAAAACAAAAAAAAAGAATCATCAAACTCGGTTCATATTTGACAGAGTAATCGCGTAACAAACATACAAAAAATAAAAACCTGTACTTAGTCGACTTGAGAACCTCCTCATTTTTAACCAACTTCAAAAAAGGAGGATGTTCCCAACCCGACTATTTTTTAAATTTATTTTTTTAAGTCGGTTAAAAAGCTTGAGTTGGACTTAAAGTTTAAAAATTTTAAGGGTGTCTGGCAGCGGGGTCGCACGACACGTAAGTGCCTGGCAATGCATGACGTGATTTATAATACTATTCCGAAGAAAATATAAAAATAATAGTCTTTATACTTTTACGTAAGATTTTTTACACCTTTATTGCCTGTTATCTCCCAAAGCCACCATGTTCTAAACTTCCTATTCGCAGATCGTTCCTCCCTGTGTTGGGGACAATATTATACGCAGTGAAACTTTCAGCTTTTGTACCATAACGAAGGTCTGGCACGCACTGGCTCTCTCTTTGCTATTTCTTAGATGCGAGTGCAGTCTCACATGGAAATCTATATCCCCTAGAAATCCTCGAAGGCAGCCGTCCGTTAAGACAGTAGGACGGCGATAGGTTACGCTCTGATTCAGATCATCACACGAAGCCATTGTCCTTCATTGGACTATTTATACAAGATAACACTTCACCTTGGAAAGTTTGGAGATTCCAAAAAAATGTTTTTTAGGGTTCCATACCTCAAAAGGAAAAACGGAACCCTTATAACTTGTTGTCTGGCTGTCGTGTCTGTCAAGAAACCTATAGGGCATTTTCCGTTGACCTAGAATTATGAAATTTGCCCGTTAATTAGGTCTTATAGCACACCATAATGGGGAAAATCTGAAAACCGTGAATTTGTGAATAATCATTAGGTAATATTTTCAACTTTCAAAGAAAGATTACTATAAAAAGTGGAGTTTCATATTATGAAAGGGCACCTGTACATTCTAAAACAGATTTTTATTTATTTTGATGTATCGTGCAAAATGTCAATGGTGGTCAATTTGGAGCTTGAAATAAAGCTTGTAAGCGGAGTCTAAGATTTTAAGATTTTGAAGAAGGATTCAGTAGTTTGCTTCATTTAGGTATCTACCACATATTTTTAAATGTTTAAATTTTAAAATTGGAAGAATAGTTTTGAAGCGATTTTGAAGTTATCTATTCGCATTTAAACAATAAAATCTTTTATTGGATAAATCTATGCAAAATGCATTCGTGATAGATGAATGAATCCTTTATTACGTTGTATTGTGTGTTTGAATTATTTATAGATTCTCGGTAAAATGTCGGTGTGGCTTCCTTATGTGAAATGTCAGCTATTTAATATTATGTCCGATGTTATTATATTATTTTAAATATGCTTTCAATGAAGATTAAGAATGTTCAAGTTTTAGGGTTGATTTTATAAAACTTCAGACATTTTGACTGTTTCCGACGTTTAGTACAGAAATAGAATGCATTCTGGGAAAAGACATTTCCCGGGATTTTCATAAAGCCTAAATCCACACCGAAATAGTCACGGATATTATCTAAGTAGGTATTTGGTAGCTTACAGTCCCGAGCCGGATATACAAACTACTTTGTATTCCGAAAAATTGAACTTCACACGAGAGTTAAAAAACCAAAGTCGTCCACACAGATGAAGTCGCGGGCATCATCTATTTTTCTATAAAATGTAGGTATCTAAGCATTAACAATATTGTAAGTGCGATTCCAAAATCGATATAATCGTACAATCTTCTGTAATCTTGTCTATTTCTTCAAGTGAAAGTCAACCTACATCTACTTTTTCTAGTTCTCTGATAGCTAGTGATTGAGATTTAATACTCGATGAAATGTAGGTAGTTACCTACATTTATCTTTGTCATCAATCATTTGTAATCTTAAGATTGTATCGCCTATTATGGTATGAAATAGCATGCAGGAGTATTCAGAAAACTTGTTTTTACTTGTACCTAACTTATAATTTAACAGCATTAATAATTCAACAATCACCCCACTATGCTCCATAATCAGACCTCGCTCATTATTTCTCTACCAACTAACTACTCATCACCACCATCGTCAACAGATAGACTTCCACGACTTGTAGGGAATCCAGCGGCTCCCTGTGATTAGTTTAATGTCGTTGGTCCACCTAGTGAGCGGTCGGCCAACGCTACGCTTTCTTTTTCGAGATTTCCATTCTGGAAGAGACACATTCAACGAGTTCCAACTCGTTAAGTTGACTTCCTATTGCCACATATCTGTTCCACTATAATCGTCGTCGTTGTGAACCGATAGACGTCCACTACTGGATATGGGTCTCTTGTACGGACTTCCATATGCTGCAGTCTTGCGCTGCCTGAAGCAACAGCTCCCTTAAGATGATGTTCACCTAGTAGGGCTGGGGGGGGATTCTCAACGCTGCGCGGTCACCATTCCACACAGAGAATTAAACCTCAACAAGGTTTTGCATGAAAACAAAATCGTAAAATGTTGGCGGGGGACAAGGGAAATTGCTTTGTTGTGATTGGTGGAAAAGTCACGTAATCAAGGAGGGTACCGAGCGGGCGCGGGCCGACTTTTATGCTAAGCAACTGCCTATAAGCTTGGCGTTCGGGGGTGTCCGGCTATTAGGCGTCTATAGGTGGTGGTCTGTGCCTTTTCAGCACTTATATTATTATGCTTTAATATATTACGACTTACGAGTAACTACCGATTGGGTTTTTGAATAATTTATAATTCGTTTTTCGTAGTTAATCATCATTTCTTTTTGTAATAGTAAAACTTGGCTAAAAATTTAAACGCCAATACTTGTGACCGCCAGGTACAACAGCACTTTGCTAACTGGAAAGAGTAACTTCCTCAGGGTGTACTTACGACGTTTTTCCCTAGACGGATCCCACGTTTTTGAGCAAGGCAGTAGCAGATAATAATATTAGGTACTATGCATCGGAGTCTGCGTAGAATGCTAGTCCACGTCATGTTATATGAGCATAAATTATTTATTATTAGAGTGTTACACATTAGATGTGGGTATTTTATGTGTAGCAAAGACCTTGAATACTTAACGCGATTTAGGGAAATCCAGATTATTATGCAAATTCGATGACTTGTTAACTTGGTCATAGGTATCTACTACTTATACTTAGGCCTATCATACATAGTGGCTGGAAATTTTGATTTCCATAATAAATCGCCTACCTATCGCCAGTTCACTACTAGCAGAGGTCTTCTCCCAGAATGATAAGAGTTATTGGTCATAGTCCACCGCGCTGGCCAAGTGCGGATTTGTAGATTTCACACACCTTTGAGAACATTATGGAACACTCTCAGGCACGCAGGTTTCCTCACGATGTTTTCCTTCGCCGTTAAAGCAACGCACATAACTCCGAAAAGTTGTAGAGGTGCGTGCCTGAGATCAAACCTACGACCTCCTGAAGAGGAGGCTGACGTCATAACTAGGCTATCACCGCACTCTGCGCCTGAGTATGGAGGAGACTGACGACCAATCAACCATACAAAACTATTTACAGAAATAGTTCAAAGAATAAAATGCCATCTATTTGTATCGCTAACAATAAACAGCATGCTGCAAAAGGTATCCCTTTTTATAGCTCAATAAAAAATTCCTGCACATCCTCCCATTCACAACCCAGGTAAAGACGGATACTCGCGACATCGCACGTACGTGTTTCGATTAGTCTAAGAATAAGTCTTTTATTTGCAGGGGAACGGACTAGTCCGTCTCGTATTTCACCTGTGCATTTGCTTTGCTAAAACCTGAAATAACTGCGCAACAAATGCACGACGAAAACAAATGCACATTAATAGGGATAGTATGACTATGAGATTTTTCATCTCGCCAACGTTGATAGAATTGAGAGTATGGGAATAGAGAATGCTCAACTAGTGGTTGCGTTTCGAAATCTATGCATGTCAACACTGCCGGCAAGAGCAGATGCAGCACCAGCAGAGAGGAAGAGAACTATGAGAGTGAGGGAATAAAGGTACTCATCCATTGGTTATGTTCCAAAGTAGATCCGTTATCGTAATCATTAGTAAATTCTGCCCCTTGGACTTCACACACCTTTGAGAACATTATGGAGAACTCTCAGGTTTCCTCACAACGTGTTCCTTCGCCGTTAAAGCAAGTGATATTTAATTACTTAAAACGCACATAACTCCGAAAAGTTAGAGTTGCGTGCCCGGGATCGAACCGCCGACCTCCGATTAGAAGGCGGACGTCCTAATGACTAGGCTATCACAGCTTGTGTAATAAAAAGAATGAAATGCAATGTAATGTAATGAATGAAATAAATATGAAATAAAAAAATTGTAAGCTAAGTAACTGTAACTATAAGCAAGCACTACTCATATGACAGTAGTTCCAGTACCCTTATTTCGAATACGAAGTTGATTAGTAAACAATCCAAGACAGAAGGAAGTCGGTCGGGTAACATGTGCCTTCGCAGTCCAGTGCGCGCCCCACTTGCCCGAACCACTTCCTTTAACCTTTCCACTTGACTCCCTCGTGTCACCACTTTCTTTTTACACCTTTATGTTTGTACTTGAATACAAGATTTAATACCATTTTAGGTTTTACTTTTTAGTACCAAGTCCTTTATTTTATTAGTTTAAATAAAAGATAAAATGGCCTTTAATGCACAGTCCACAATGTTTTAGTTAATCAATTTGCATCATAAAAATTCGTCAACTAAGTTTAGTTCCAGAAGGCTAAGAACTTAGTTAGCTTTTTACCGGTTAGCGATAATTGTCCACAACGTTTTACTACCAGCTTTCAAAACAGTCCGAAATCTGTATTAGAATAGAATTGCATGGAATTTTTTTCGTACCTGAAAAGGAAAAACGGAACCCTTATTGGATCACTTTGTTGTCAGTCTGTCTGTCTGTCAAGAAACCTACAGGGTACTTCCCGTTGACCTAGAATCATGAAATTTGGCAGGTAGGTAGATCTTATAGCTGGCTTTAGGGGAAAAATCTGAAAACTGTGAATTTGTGGTCACATCACACAAAAAAAAATTGTGGTCATGAACTAATAATTAGTATTTTCAGTTTTCGAACTAAGATAAATATATCAAGTGGGGTATCATACGAAAGGGCTTTACCTGTGCATTCTAAAACAGATTTTTATTTATTTTTATGCATCATAGTTTTTAAATTATCGTGCAAAATGTCGAAAAAATACCACTGTAATCCGGAACCCTCGGTGCGCGAACTTCTTTCGCACTTGGCCGGTTTTTATTGTTAGTCTATCCAGCACAAAAACTGAACAATGACAAACGATGGTTGTCAAGCAATTTCCAAACAACATTGTTTCCAAATAACAACAACAACACTGTTCTGAAAATAAAATCTTCAGCTCTTGGTGAAATTACTTAATTATACCTTATCTTAAACTTATCACAAGGACCTGGCGTCCCTGGAAGCAGCTACTACATGAACAAAACCAGTAGGCTGACTAATCTTTTCACCACGACGGCTACCTTTAAAGACCGAGTTATCGTGGTTGCGGCTTTTTGGACTGCCCATGTTTGAGGTGACCGTCGACTCGAGAGGAAGAAGAAACTTAAACCTTCTTAGAAATTTCCTCTTTCTATTGATAAGAACTGTATGCAAACCAGTACAATAGTTTCAGAGATTAGTCCTAACAAACACAAACTCAGCGCGGCGGGGGACTTTTACGATGATGACCTCCGGATCCCGGTAGGTAAGCATAATCTTTAGGACATTACGTACGAATAATTTCCCACTTAGACTGAGCTTAGATCTAACGATTACCAGCAAATGTGAACAGCAATTGTACTCGTATTTTGTAACAACTAACAACCAACATACGCTTACATATGACCTTTAATTATATTCAAATATTGAACCATCAAAATATGATTGTTATGCGATAAACAAAAAATGATGATTCATCAATAAAGCGTGATTCAGAATTGAATAGTGGCCCATTAATGCCATATGGATTTAATGATTTTATAATTACTTCGTGTGGGTTTTACGTTATGTTATATTTATGTATGAACCATTAAGTATTATTTTTTATACATAAAAAACGGAATAAGTATTTGAGTGTGGGGGAATTCACGTAGCGCGTGATTCTTTGATCAGTGATTCCCAACCGTCGCGCGTCTGCAACCGTTACAAGTTATAACGTAAAAATAAGAGTGACTCATCTTCCCACAATAGTGGATTCAAAGTCATGCGCCAAGCGATTTAGCGTTCCGGTACGATGCCCTGTAGGAACCAAAGCTACCCTTAGTAGGTTTATAAAAACTGTATTGTAATAATATACTTCCAGGTTAGCCCGCTTCCATCTCGGACTGCATCATCACTTTCCACCAGGTGAGATTGCAGTCAAGGGCTTATAGCTTGTATGTATAGCTCATTTATTTATATTTAGGATTGCAACAATAAAAAGAATAGTGGACAGGGAAGCACTTATCTCTTTATGAGACCAGTGACCCTTAGCAGTGGATAAAGTAGGCTGTCAAAGATGGTGCTGACTGCTGCAGCTGTACCTACAGGTTTTTCATATCCCTATCTCACTATTAGCATTTTAGTCTGCAGATCATTTTAGTCTGCAGATCTCAGTTAGGTACTAGAAATATGAATCCCGAGTCGTGACTTGAGCACACTTGAGGCAGTCCAACTGGTTTGGTACCAACATTTAAAACGTTGCAACGGTGCTATTTCAGCAGCCGTCCCAGTCTAAACCCAAGATGAGAGAATGAGACAAAAAGAATTTATGAAATGCATGCGAATTTTGAGAATGTTACATTTCAAGTTTTATTGATGTAAAATAATATGTGAGATCGTGAATTCGAACGAAACAGAGACACATGGCTGACTTATTATTCCATTTATCCCATAGAAAGTAAAGGCTTCTAACATCAATGTATATACGTCCCGCAAATTGTTATTGCGCTGGAACCATGTCTCATTAACATCGAAATGACGTCATTTTGACGTCAGCTGAAATAAAAATATACCATCATCTCGAAACTTCCGTCTAGAGCTAGAGCTGACGTCACTAAATTGGCGGCCACGCGCATAAGCAATTTGCGGGACTTATACTCGGGAACGTGTGTCCGTTTTAAATCCAACCTAGACTATGACTTTATTTGGGGTTGTATAACTCTTAAGGGCTTACTTAAAAGTAAGCCTATAAGTAAAATACTTTCTTCAACGACACACTCTTACTTTATATTGCCATAAGCAGTTGCCCGCGACCTCGTCCGCGTAAAATTTCTGGTTTCTCATGAGATCAGAAATTTTCCCGTTGCAAAAGACCTCACTTACTGACTCAGTTTCACCTTAAGGCACGGAACCCAGAAAACCTAAATGGCAATTTTCATATCTCTAACTTTAAAAACTTAGGATTTTTATTTTTGATATAACCTTCCAATCCCCATTTCACCCCCTTACACCACGGAAATCAGAATACCTATACTTACGTATTATAAAGAATTCTGTAGATACAGCTATGCAGTAACGTAGATTCATATCGAGATCATGTTGGCGAAAAGTAGTTTCTCGTTTTAAGATGTTATGTTTAATAGGAAAAGGATAACGATCTGGATGATTCACGCAATTATTAAGTCACCGTGGTAGAGATGATCTCCATTGTTACTTTTTTTTTGCAAAAAGAGTTAGGTACCTACGATGCTTTACAACATACCTATTCGACTTTATTCGTCATCAGTATTTTTATTAGGTACAGCTTTTAATCAACGTCAGTTGAGTTACTACTTAGTCACACTCTTAAGCAGTAGGCCCTACGTAAAATAATTAGGTAGGTACCTTACCTACCTATTAGAAAAATAGGGAAAAAACACCTTTATTTCCTGTTATCTCCCAAAGCCACCATGATTCAAACTAACATACAAACAATCCTCCCAGTGTTGGCGATAATGCGCAGAGAAACTTTCAGTTTTCTAAAATAACGAAGGTCTGGCACGCGCTGGCTCTTAGTACACTACTTACTTACCTACCATATTATTTTATAATGCCTTCGTATTTGCACCGCGGCATCTACCTACTCCAAAAGCAACGCGTCCATTGAAAAAAAAACCACTTGAATATGGCGGAGTCTGTTACATGACAAGTTGAAACGATAATCGGGGTATGAGGCGGGGGGACGCCCTGCATAGCCGCATGTTACCCGCGTTATCCCGCACCCGGTTAGCGGGGGGCTGTCCCCACCCCGATTGCCATCTCGACCTTTTGCGTACTATACGTATTATGCTTTGATATGAAATGAAATGAAAATACATTTTATTGTACACCAATACACACAACTCACAAGTGATGAAGTTTTGATCTTTTCTAGATTACAACAGGAATGTGACCTTTTGCGCGTGTTGGTAAGATGTTCCCATAACCATACCTAAACAAATATTACAGATCACTCGGATGCCTCTGTTACTTGTATTTGTTGAATCAGATTTTACATCCTAATCCTAATAATAAGGAATTCATTTTTATATAATATATAGAAATGAATTCCTGGTGAAATGTTCTTAATGATCTTGAAAGTAATAACTTACTCGTATAAGCGAGTTGTACCACAGCTGTTGTACAAACAATGGATTGTAATTTTGATTTTTAATTCTTAGAGAATATACAGAATAAAATGTATAGGTATGTATTAAAATTCGTGAATAGTATAACTGAAATAACCAGTTTTTCTTAGCAAGATTTAATTTAAAATGTTGTTACTTGTTATTGCAATAAATTAAAGTTATAAATTGTAATTATTTAAAGACGCCGCGCATTACATTATAGCAAAGTAACGTGACGTTAACATTAATAGGCTGATAGTTTTACTTTTAAAGTTGTAAAAAGTTAAAAAAAACGGCCAAGTGCGAGTCAGGCTCGCGCACCGAAGGTTATGCACTACAGTCGTATTCTTTCGACATTTTGGACAAAAGGAACCCTGTAAGGATTCCTTTTTTCCTTTTGAGTTACGGAACTCTAAAAATGGTGATACCTTAATGGTTATAACATCGGCCTCTTAGTCCGGTTCCCGGGCACCCCACCTTTAACTTGAGTGTACGTAATTGAGTATCACTTACTTAACGGTGCAGGAAAGCATGGCGAGGAAACTTGACGGTATGTGGCTATCAGTTCGCATGACAACATACACAGTCAAGTAGGTACCTATATAGCATGCCGCTTCAAGTCTGCTGTAAGCTTGACAGTAAATCTACTATCAAGTAGCATTTATAATATACTAATATTATAAATGCTAAAGTGTGCCTGTCTGTCTGTCTGCCTGATAGCGCTAGTCACCGCCCAACAGTTCAACCGATTTTAATGGGTACAGAGTTAGCTTACATCCCGGAAAATTAAACAGTTCCCACGGGATTTTTAAAAACCTAAATCCACGCGGATAAAGTCGCGGGCATCATCTAGTATTATAATATCGCAGCGTTATACTCAAGGCGTTAAAAATTACAAATTGGGTAAATAGTTAAAATTTATATAACTACATCGCGTCCGCGGCTGTCAGATATTTGTTGTAGAGAAAACGGCCTGAATTCGTAATGCATTTACCAACAACAGACGTCCTTGCTTTCGAAACGTAGGCTAGCTGTCGTGCCACAGGTTCTTAAAAAATGAAGACTGGGCTGGGCGTGAGTAAGTCTATAAATACTTAGACCTAATATCGGAATTAATAAACAAGTGTAAAGCCTTTTGGTGTGGAGACCTTGGGGTCGTAGGACCCGGGGGATCGAGCTCTTTTTGAGGAAATTATTTATTTTACTTTTAATTTAGATTTAAGTTTTTTTAACAAATTAACAGTGTAAAGTAAATAATGTTTTCGCCCATATCAACTATCTTTTCATTCTCTCTATCTAAGTATTCTTTTAGCAAACAAAATTAAAAAAAAAAAAAACACTATTAGGATTTATTTACATAATCAGAACTCAATAAAAGGCAATTAATATTCGTTTCTTCTATTTAATAATATATTTACAGCAAATAACATCAATTGAACATAACATATTTGTTACTATTAAAGAGAATCAATTACACAAAAATTTGTCCTTATCGCAAGCAGTAAACAAATTTAATAACTCGTAATTATAAGAATAACGCATAATCAGTGGTATGTACCTATAGGAGTTGAAAAATATACTTACATAAAAAATAATTTATACCTTATATGCTAAATCTATATAAATAAAAACCGGCCAAGTGCGAATAAGACTGTAGTATGGAACCCTCGGTGCACGAGTCTAAGTCGAACTTGGCCGGGTTTTTACTATACGTGGCATTGCAACGCATGCCGGGTACAGCTACTAATTATTATAAAATGTCGTATACCTACTGTGACAGCTCGTAGTATTGTACCAAGAATCAATGAAGTACTTTATTAATATAAGTAAATACATTCCGTAATTTATTATTTGTCGTGAAGAATTAGAATCTACTAATCCTTTGGATGGTGGCAAGCTCAAAGTAGTTTTTTTTAATAAAAGCTAATAAAAACCTTTTTAAAACAAGCTTTTATGTAAGTCTGCCTTTAATTATTTTTTTAATGATTTATGACCCAGTTCGCACGTTCGTAATGGCCCAACTATAGGTACGTTTGTTTGGAGCGCGCTACGAATAAGCTCTTCTTAAGTATTCTGTGGTTATATGTAGTAAAGTAATGGCAATACATTCTCATGCTACTATGTAACGGAGAGCGAGGCACGGAAGCGGTGGTCGAGGCTGCCGTAGGAGGGCCGGTAGCGCGGCGTGCGCTGGCTCCACGGGCTGCGACGGTTCTTGTAGCTCGAGCAGGCGATCAGACTGTTCATCGCTGGAGGCCGCGACTGTTCCACACTTATGCCGTAACGGCGACTGGAAATAATATAAAATAGCTAAGTACTACATAGCTGACGCCCACAAACCGTTGAGCCTCGATAGCTCAACGGTTAAAGGACTGAAAACCGAAAGGTCGCCGGTTCAAATCCCACCCGTTGCACTATTGTCGTACCTACTCATAGCACAAGCTTTAAGCTTAATTGGAGGGGAAAGGGGAATATTAATCAACAATTAACTTGGCTAATATTCTTTACAAAATAATCATTTGCATGGATTTAGGTTGGGGTCCCGAGGTGCTAAAATGGCGACCTCGCACCGGAAAGCGCAGCGTTGCTAGACCCGTCTCTAGGTGGACGGACAACATCTGGCTAGATGCAGGGAGCCGCTGGATTCAGGCGGCGCAAGACCGTAGCGTGTGGAAGTCCCTACAATAGACCTATATCCTGCAGTGGACGTCTATCGGTGGATGATGATGACTATACACACCTCTTAGTTCTAGCAGGAGGTACGATGAATTTATCTCCAATCAGCACGCTCTCGTCAAGAGTGCCGTCCAACTGCATGAGGTCGCCCGCTGACACAGACACCTCCATTTTGTAGCGGTCACACGTGCTCAGGTACAGGAGAACTACCGCCATCTGTTGTAAAGAAACAAGGGTTGTAGGCTTTGTTTAATTTTGCACTCTCTTACCCCCAACAGACTTATATTTACTTTGTCAAGGCAGAGCAGCGAGTTTTGTCGCCAAAAAAACCAAGATTATGAGGCCTAGTATGCAGGCCGTAGCTGCTAGGCTAGAAGAACCATACTAGATAAATAGGCCTAGTATGAGTCTCAAAGCCCCACTTGATCTAGACCAAAATATGTAGTAAATAAATATGTAGAAAAATTAAAAATTCCGAAGCTGACTTCGGAATTTTTAATTTTTCTATGTCTATGCTTTTTCAGTAGAGCTGTCTCGCGAATAGTTCGTCAGTTTTTTTTAATCTGATATATTTTGTAAGGGGCTTTTACGGGTGACCTATATGCCAGCCCCATCGATACTGACGGTCGTCAGTTAATTTATCACTTCAAACGCAGTAGAAAAGTACAATTGGTACCTAAGCATGTACACATCCCTTCCACTCCTGTTTCGAGTTTTTTTACCTGATATTAACTTTACCCCGGTATTGTTCGTATTATGAAATACTTACCACGCAGAAATGAAGCATGACAATAAAATAAGTGGAAGCTCGGAAGAAGATGAATTGGAAGAGCAAGCCCGACACAGTGGGGCCGATGAAAGCACCCAGCGCGAAGGTAGACGTCCACATACCAGACACCAGGCCATACGTTTCAATAGAGTTTGGCAATCCACAGGAACTGTAAAACACAAATAGGTTCTTATCTTATAGTTAGCATTTATTAAGTAAGCTTAGCTTATTTTCCTACGTAATTTCTGAGTTATGGTACTAGTCAAACTTTGAACAGAATTTAAGTCTGACTATAATATGGTTTTATACTCCGAAAGTTGCTAGGTACATCTCAATCGGTTTATAAGATTTAAGTGGTTTTTAAATTCTTGCTGACACTTCGCTTATTGAGTGATAAATCGTTTTTCCTCAGATTCAGAGTCGTGTATAACCTTTCATGAATTCTTGTGTGTGTGTGTGTGTTGTAAATTGCGGTGTGACCTGTAATTTTGTTTTCCAAGCCCGGTGTGGGTTTATCATGACCTCTTCAATTGTTTGGAAGTGTAGAATGATCTATAGTTTGGGAAACTTTGTAATGTTTTTGGTGGTTCAGGTAAAAAAATCTCAATCTTTAATAGGTACCTACGACGGGTTATCAACACTGTCTCAATTAAGTGAGTATTAATTACTTGTTATGAAATGTGGACTACTTTGTTATCCTTTAAGGTTAAGGTTATCGATTTCTTGTTATTATAAGTTTTTTTTATCCTACAAACTTTTTTAACTTTGTAATATTTGCGCAGTAGATGTGGTAAACTGCGCAAAATATAATACACTCAATTATATTTTTTAATGTACCTATAGATTAATTAGCAATTGGCTGCAATCAACCCTGCTGGCAAGAGATGATGCAACATAATATGGCGGATTTGTTGACTTGTAGTTTCTCCACGTGATCAAATCAGAAATCAGGAGATCTGTAGTAGACCTAGAGTAACCGACAAAGCTCGACGGGTTGTGAAGCTGAAGTGGCAATGGGTAGGGCACATAGTTCGGAAAACCGATAGAAGTTGGGGTCCCAAGGTGATGGAATGGCGACCTCGCACCGGAAAATGCAGTGTTGGAAGACCCCCACTAGGTGGATGGACGATATCAGACCAGGCGCTAGTAGCCGCTGGATTCAGGCGGCGCAAGACCGTGGCCTGTGGAAGTCAGCCAGCAGTGAACGTCTATCGGTTGATGATGATGATGATTAGATCACGCTAACGAAGTTTTCTCTACGTAGCATTATTTACAAGTTCCAAGATACCACGGTCAGACCAGTTGGGTCCCCGGACATGCTGATAGTCCAAAAGACGACCTTCCTATTACGGTTGAAAGCATATCACCAGCTGTTCTCGTACCTCTACTACACCCTACCTATACGTACTAAAAGTACCTCTATACTATACTACCTAAGTACCTCTTTCAGGTTAGTGCAATTCCGTCTTAACTGCAGTCACTCTACTATGTGGCATCACCTTTAATTGTAATTTTATCGAATAAAATAACTTTACCATAACATTTATCAAAAATATATTAAAATACGTACATTGCAGTGCCAAGGGCATCAGCGAATGACGATACCAGAAGACTTCCGATCCCAAGACCGTGAAGCACCAGACCGCAAATTATGAGCCAGAGCATCCTGAAAGAAAAAGATAGAAAATTTAATAGGTTCCATTCTGATTAGAGCCAGACAGTATAAGGCTTTTACTTACAGTCTGTAAAACTGTTTAATAATTGATATTATGAACATCCATACTAATATTATAAATGCGAAAGTGTGTCTGTCTGTCCGTCTGTTTTTTTTTATTAGAATTGTTTTTTTAATCTGTTTTTTTAATTAGTCTTGTTTTTTTATAAGAATTAGTGCATTTTTTTCTTAACCAAATGACGCTTTATTGAAGGACTGCTTCCCAAATCATTATTATTAAGCATTAATTATTGGGGCATTAAGTTGTCTAGTAAGTACGAAATAAGTATAGCACTTACGTAGTTGAGTAGGGAGTGACTTCAATAACAGGCGCTGGCCCAACAAGCAAGAAAGCGCCGACTACGAACATGTGACCAACCACGGTGATGTACTTGGGCTTGATGTAGGGGTGGTCGCAGAGCCAGCCCCAAGCTGGGGCTGATATCGCGTATATACCACCGTTGACTACGAAGATCACGCCAAGGATTATTGGGGAGAAGTGAAACTGAAAGAAAAGAGATCTTTTAAAATGTGCCTACGGATCTGAACACATTTTGTTAAAGTCATTTTCTTGGCATATTCCTAGAAAAAAGAAAAATTGGGTTATTCCTTTAAAAATTCCATGGGAACGCTTTAATATTCCGAAATAAAAAGTAGCTTGTCACTCTCCAGATCTTCAACTATATCCATATTTCCGATCCAGCATCTAGTCAGGTGCTGGTTCGGGAATATGTTCTGTCAAGTAGGATAACAATATTCAAAAGTTTTTGTATTCTTACTTCTCGTAAATGTGGTTCGAGTGTCGCCTGTAGAAATCCAATGCTCATACTCGTCGAAACGATACTGATTGCGGCTAGCAATACTCCAGGAATTCTTAGCAAAGACATCATTGTTGCTACAAGTAGAAAAAAAGTGGATTTAAATAAGTTAAGCTGTTTCCTAGTTCCCTGACTTTATTTATAGTAACGAAGACCAAAGGACCTTTTGTTGAAAGGCTTCTCAAGCAACAAAAAATTACGCTCGATGGGATCCAGCTGTCAAACCTAAATGCAAAGCAAAAATACTTTGTCGGTCTAATTATCAAACTAAAACGCAAATAAACTTTTAACACTTAAATGAATTATAATAATCAATCATACAACTCCGTAAAAAGACGCAGTCACATTAGAATTATAGGGCCTTATACGTGCCAGACATACCTAGTGGAAATTCGTAGAATCGAACCTTCATTTTGTGCTAGACTAAATACTGCGTTCTTCTTACAAAGCATATAAGAAGAACGAACGGAACTTTTTTTTTAAAACTGTCTTTAGTGATTGCGTGTTTTTGCAAACTAGGTATAGGTACCTACAAAGTACCTATTTATGAATAAGTGTGACAAAATTTCAATTCAGCCGTGTTAACTATTTGCATGTCGCTCGTCGGAGTGCGTATTTCCAGTCTTTCGTAGAATAATTATCTCTAGAACTTACGCCCAGTCGGTTTAATATCCTCATCATCAAACGTCTTCGGCAGAGTGACGTAGCACATTATAGCGGTAAGGAAGAGAGTGGAGCCGAGTACAGCAAAGGGGAGCGAATAGCCACCCCAATTGTATAAAGCTCCGCCCAGCATCGGGCCCACGATGAGACCAAGACCGAAGAACGTTTCCAAGGACGCCTGTGAAATATTAAAGTGTATAAGACTTCTAATCAGTAATCACGTCCATCATAGGTAGGTACTTTGTCATGCATCATCCCAGCGATGGTTTTAGACGACCAACAAAGTTGAGTAGTGAGTAAGTATTTAACAAAGTTAAAAGGGACTGGAACAATGGACATAGGTCATTAAGATGTTGAAATCTTTGGGATCCGAAGGTCAAGATTTACTTCGGGTTACTAAGCCACTGTACCTACTGTACCACTGTTGCTACTTGCTATTAAGTAGGCGCTCAATAGTTCATGAATGTTTTTTGAGCAAAGCCTACAAACTCTAAGCTTGCTATGTAACATTTATAGGCACTTATTTCTTTAAGCAATAATAAAATACCAAAATTATTGTAACCCAAACGTAAATAAATTCCATAAAGCTAATTAAGAAGAAGAAGAATAATAAATAAATTGTTTTTGAATATGGCGCCGTCCGGTAGGTACTTTGGGAACACGGAGGCAAATTAGAAAATAAAAAAGTTTTCTAAATTACTGTAGTAGGTACCTCTCTCTACCTACCGTATGAAATCAAATGAAAGGGCTTGTTTTGAGGATCTCATTTATTATAATTTTAAAATGAATAGTTTTAAAGTTATTTATGATATAGATGAAAATTGACAGTTCTCTCCCCCTTATCTCCGAAACCACTTAGGGCCGGTTGTTTCAACAAACTTTGACGGACACGTAACCTTTAAATATGGCGCTAACGAACGTAAGTAAAGAAAAAGCGTTGATTCAGCATCTATTAGCGCTAACGTTCGTTAAAAAGTTACGTTTACGTTAACCGGTGCTGGCGCCATTGGTGATCGTCAAATCTGTTCGTAACTTCATACTACATACATTTATTAAAAATTATAATGGAATCAATTTAATTCAAAGCTTTTAATGATAGTTTTTTTGAAGATTTTGTAAGAAAGAAAAAGTGTTTAAAATGCGAAGTAGCAATATTAATAACTATGTATATAATTTAATATACTTAAAATGAAATAAGAAAAGGATACGGAGAAGTAAGTTAATTTTTAGGGTTAGTTTCGCAACCAAAATAACAATGACGAACAGTTTTTGTACAATGAAGCAACGCACTTAAATTAACAGATGTTAAAGTTCGTCTACGTCCGTTAAATTTTAACGAACGGATCTTACGAAGACCAATGGTTTGAAACAACCGGCCCTAAGCCTAAATGAAAACTTAATGGCAGATATTAGTTCGTTACTTGTAGATTAGGTATAGGTACAGAAAAATCTAAGAAGTCTATTGTCTTAAAATAACTATTTTATTTAAACTCAAACTTGAAACCTTTTAGCATTTACAGATACAGTTGAATTTATAGTAGGTATCTACTATGAATACAGATCAATGCGCAAATGCCCATCTTGACATAGAAGCTTCGATTACATAACATCTTACCGTGATGATAATTATATTATAAAACTTGATAATTTATGCTCGATGATTTCAGGTCATTTGAATTGATAAAAATAGGTCAAATTTAAATTGTGAAGTATGCTGTATGACACCAATTAGTAATATACTTGCAGTAACATAAATTATTATCGAGTTATTTAATTACTTATAACAATATTACTTTAATGGTTAACATTCGACTTATTCTCTGTAAGCTCAGTATAATATGTGATTAGATTATGATTTACTTTGTTAACCGTAACACGCGTAAGTATATAATAGTTATTACATAAGAACAAAGATACTCATTATGGCGGAAATTAAAGGTCAAGAGTCCACTGGTAGACTGATCTCTTATAGAAATAAGTGCATCTCTGTCCACTTCTTCTTTTTTTGGAAATTCTTTGATTTCCCGGGACGAAATGTGGCCAAGGTACCTATATCCTTTCCTACAAGGAACACAAGCTATCTCTGTAACTTTTATCAACATTAGTTTAACGCATGGGCCTTGAAAATTAAGCAGACAGGCAGACACACTTTCGCAGTCATATATTTTTTTAAATTTAAAGGCTACTTAGCCCAATCAGACCTGCTGACAATTAGTGATGATGCAGCCTAAGATGCAGCGCGCTTGCCTTGAACATGCCTAATGCCTATTCACTTTTGACTTGAAGATTTATTAAAAAAATAGAGGAGAAAAGTGATTATATTAATATGGATTAATTGAAAATCTGTAGGTATGTATTTGGTTACTTACAAACATGCTGGCTACATTGTTAGGGAACTCCTTGGCGATGATGGCGAAGGAGGCGGTGAGGAAGGCCGCGTTCCCCATCGCCTCGATGATGCGGATCGTGAACGCCAGGGTTACGAACGGTATGTGTCCGTCTACTTTGTCCAGTAATCTAAGACATGGAATACATATGTAATCTAAATACATAAAAGGAAAAGGTAACTTACTGACTGGCTGACTGGCTGACTGGCTGACTGACTGACTGGCTGACTGACTGACTGACTGATCCATCAACGCACAGCTCAAACTACTGGACGGATCGGGCTGAAATTTGGCATGCACTATAATGACTAAGGCATCTGTTAAGAAAGAATAGGGATTTGAAATTTCTTTAGTCCACGCGGACCAAGTCATGAATATAAGCTAGACTACATTATGAAAAGAAAAGTCCTGATTCACTCTCTGACTGCGCTCAGATCAAACTTTTGATCTAAAATTTTTTGCAAACTCGCAATGTATAGCGTGAAAAACTTGGGTCAATGACCCACCTACGACGCGGCATTGACTCCGAGTGGCCTACTTACGCAACGTTCGTTGACCTCTAGCGTCAGTAAGATGTTTTATTTGCAATATGTCGTAAACTTTTACAAAACTCTTATAGGATTTTTATATTTTTTCGCGTATTTTTGTGGTATCTTATCAGTAGTCATCAGTACTGTCACCTGTCTTCGTTTTTGCCAGTGTTCTGGTTACACCCTGTATAGAAAATGCAAGCTTACCCAAACAAAATAGCACATGTCGAAGTAGTCAAAATCCCCGCGTTGAAGACTAGCTTAGGCCCCAGCTTGTTGAGATGCGCGCCGTAGAAGGGACTTATGAGGAACACTGCCAGCTCGAACACTCCAAACACAAGCCCGTACTCTGTCGCTGTACATCCTTTCTTTTCAGCCTGAAAAAAATATTGTGGCTAAACTCATATGTAGAAGGAAGAATCTGGAAGCCTACAGCCTTATTCCTTTTATATTGTTGTTGGTATAATTATGTTGTTTGGTAAGCGGGAGGTCCCAGGTTCGATTTCTGGCAGGGGCGATTTCGGAATTTATAGTTTCTAGAACTGTCACTGATCTGGTCTGATACGGCTGTGGCTAGTTACCACCCTACCGGCAAAGCCGTGCCGCCAAGCGATTAGGCGTTCCAGTACTATAATATGCCGTGTCAAAAAATAAGACCCACAACAATGAGGATTACCTATAATTCTTTCGAAGACAGGACAAGCTTAGCAAAAGAATTTCGTCACTGGAATTGGTATTTTCATAATTAATTTATTATTTTTAATTGAAAATAATTTCTACTCCTACTTGTATTTCAGGCAGATTTCTCTATCACCAAAAAATATTTATAATATCTTTTAAATTATACCTGATTTTAAAAATAGTATGCGTCCTGTGGTGG